>NC_080066.1:92716662-93017912 GCF_949987535.1 Balaenoptera acutorostrata | reverse complement strand
GGTCAATCCAGAAGATAAAGCTGGCACTAGAAGATGTCCCCAGAATAGCTGAGGGACTAAGCACCAGCTGCTTCTCCTGTTCTGTACTGCAGTCCCCTTGCTTACACCTCTGCACTGTTGGTGATGTGGTTGGGAAACCTCTTAGGGGCCTTTCTAGAATTACTCTTTAAAAGGGTTTATTGTGTATTAAATCAGTTTTACAGTTAAAGGTATTTTTAGGTCTACATACCAAAAATTAGAAAGATTCACTGTATTTTAAACTGTTTATTCATTTCTGAGTTCTTACTCTTGTAGGTTATCAATATGCATCTACTTACATATATGTATTTTAATCTAATAGTATTCAATAATTTTACATATATCTTTAGGATTAAATAAATATTATTCCAGCATGTTAGTGTACCAAAGCTTGTTTAATCTCTCCCAACTGCTGGACCATTGTAGGAGTTTTCCTTTTCTCACTGTTATGACTATCAACTATAAAAATCTTTGTGCAAAAAGCATTTTCTCGGGGCTTCCCTGGTGGCGCAGTGGTTGAGAGTCTGCCTGCTAATGCAGGGGACACGGGTTCGAGCCCTGGTCTGGGAAGATCCCACATGCCGCGGAGCAACTAGGCCCGTGAGCCACAACTACTGAGCCTGCGCGTCTGGAGCCTGTGCTCCGCAACAAGAGAGGTCGCGATAGTGAGAGGCCCGCGCACCATGATGAAGAGTGGCCCCCACTTGCCGCAACTAGGGAAAGCCCTCGCACAGAAACGAAGACCCAACACAGCCAAAAATAAATATAAAAATAAATAAATAAATAAATAAGTAAATAAAAATTAAAAAAAAAAAAAAGCATTTTCTCCCTCTTATATTATTTCACTGGTTATATTCTCAAATATAGAACTTCTGAGGTGGAATGTTTTATTGATTTTGTTGCTCTTATCACATATATGAAAGATTGCTTTGTAAAATGACTATACTAATTTATAATGTAAATGTTTCCCTGGAGCCCCACCAACATTGGCTTTTAGAATTCTAACTTAATTTTGCTAGTATAGTAATAAGATAGTACTATATATACATATAAGAAGTTTAATTTGCATTTTAAATGGTGGAAGATAACATTTTTCTGTGTATGTATTCTTTGTTTCGTTTTGCATGAATGATCTATTTGTTTTTGACTACTTGTCCAGTGGAAATTCACAATCTTTATGTGTTTTGTTCCTTCACATTTTCTCTTGCTGGTTGCATTCTCTCTTCTTTATTAGTTTCTTCCATTCTTGCTCTTCTTATGGTTTAGGCTTTTATTATTGTGTTGAAAGTACTAACTATTTGATGAATCATCTGCTGCCACTCCTTATCAACTCTTATAATTCTAGCTTTTCTTATCTATTACTATATATTGGTCTTACAGTTTTCTCTTTTAAAGTGTTTTTCTCTTCTATGATTGAAGTTGACTTTGACAGTTGTTTCTTTATAAATACAACTTATAAAAATAAATTTGCATCTTTCTAATTTCTGTTTTTTAATTAGTTTTATCAATATTTTTATCCTCTATTAAAGATTCAAATATTGTAAGAATTTTGACTGTGAGCTATTTTTATGTCTGCTCTTTGTCCTTCCCTACCCACTCCCCTGCTAACTGAATGCTTTATCCTTATAAATGTATGTTTTCAACTTCTAGACATCTTTGAGAATCAATCCAAAATAATAGTCTGAAAGAATGACTTGTAATTTAGTTTTCAGTGTGGACAACAGATCAAGGAATTAAGAGCACAGCATGAAGAAAATATTAAAAAGTTAGCAGACCAGTTTTTGCAGGAACAAAAGGTAAATTTTAAAAATACTTAAAATATGTTCTTGTTATAAATCTTAAAATTTAGAAGTTAAAATTTGTATTTTTGTTATAAAACATTATATTTTTAAGTATTTTAGCCTGCCTAATTTTAAAAGTGACTTGCAGTGGCTTTACTGCTGAGTAAAATAGACATTTACAAAAGTATAACCTCAACTCTTAAAACTAATTTTGAGCTAAATATCTTTTACCTGACTTTTAAAAATAATTTTTGCTATTTATTTCTCAGGTTGTAAAGTGGATGATCATTTTACTGGAAAATCAATTATTTCCTATTTTATGCTTTTGAGAAATAGAAAAAAATTGAGAAAAATTTTCCATAATTATCAGTCTTTGTTATTCTGAATTCCTTTCTTAAAACACAGAAATGAAACACTGGCCACTATTTTGATTCATATTTTGGGGGTGGCAAATTCTTTTAGTTCATACAATTCCAGTTGATATATATTATGAAAGTCCTGCTAGAAATGGAGGCAATTTGTCTGAAGTTTACTAGTCATTAGGACATTCATTTTTTAGACACTATAATCTAATCTGACTAGCTGTGGTTTGTATAAAGTCTTGTGATTTAGAGTTAAGAGAGATTGAATAGTGAAAAATATTTTTCTTGGTCTTCGGCAGCATCTCATCTAAAGGACTAGAAGTTAAGGAAACCAGGTTTTCATTCTTCGCTCTTTCACTATTTTGCAGCATGATATTGAGGGCATCATTGTTTGAATCTGTAAAGTGGACTGGCTGCCGTCTGTCTGCAGTCTTCCTTGAAGAGACGTGGGGGTAGATTGCTGGAAGATGGCAGGCCTGAGTGAGCTACCTTGGTGGCATTGAGGGCAGTCAGAAGGTATTATTGAAACACTGGATGGTTAGAGGAGCATAGTAGAACACGGAAGGAAGGGAACAAGAGGCTTGCTGTTGCAATTGTGTTATTACAAGCCCAGTATATAAATAATGGGATGAATTTGCTCTCTTCTGTTCTCCCAAGAAGCACGTATATAAGCTTTTTCCTTTTTCCCGCCTAGTGTAGTTCTCCCTTTCTGCTCTTCTGTATTAGGCTATTTTTATATTATTAATTAGCTAATATCTATTCCAGTGCTTCTTTGCACTTATCCTGCCCTAAATGGAGCAGGGTGGGGAGGAATGGAGATGCTTAAGAGAATTTCTCCTTTCTAGGGTGACATACCAACTGCCTAATTCTACTCCTCATCCTCATTCTCTGTTCTTCAACTACTATAACTAGTTGATTCTGTGAAATTTCAGTTGTTTTTCATAGGAACAAATCCATTGTAAGCTATATGAAACAAGCATAAGTTGTATTGAGGGACTATTATTTTTTTTTAACTAAGTACATTCCTGTCTTGGAAATTACTCTGGGGAAGGGGTCAGCAAACTAAATCCAACCTCCTGCCTGTTTTTAACTGCCCATCAGCAAAAAACGGTCATTACATTTAAAAATGGTTAAAAACTCAAAAGAATATTTTATGACATGGGAAAGTTGTAAGAAATTCAAATCTTAGTGTCTACAAATACAATTTTATTAGAACACAGCCACACTCATTTGTTTATTGCTTTCATGCTACAAAGGTAAATTGTTATAAACCAGAGGAGACTAAGAAGACCTGAGTACTTAAATGCAATGTAGTAAAAAATTAAATAAATTAAAAAAATAAAATAAATGCAGTGTAGTATCCTGGATTGGATCCTGGAACAGAAAAAGGTCTTAATGAAAAAAGTGGTGAAATCTAAGTAAAGTCTGGAGTTTAGTTAATGTACTAACGTTGGTTTCTTAGTTTTGCAAATGTACTGTGCTAATGTGATGTTAACATTAAGGGAAATTGAGAGATGGGTAATTACTTTTCTATAAATCTAAATTATTTCAGAGTAAGAAATTTATTTAAAAAACAATTAGGGGGACTTCCCTGGTGTTGTAGTGGTTAAGAATCCGCCTGTCAGTGCAGGGGACATGGGTTAGAGCCCTGGTTTGGGAAGATCCCATATGCCGCGGACCAACTAAGCCTGTGTGCCACAGCTACTGAGCCTGCACTCTAGAGCCAGCGAGCCACAACTACTGAAGCCCACGCATCTAGAGCCCACACTCTGCAACAAGAGAAGCCACTGCAATGAGAAGCCCGCGCACCGCAACGAAGAGTAGCCCCACTCTCCGCAACTAGAGAAAAGCCCTCGCGCAGCGATGAAGACCCAACACAGCCAAAAATAAAATAAACAAATAAATTTATTAAAAAACAAAAAAACAATTAGGTGGTCCCCTTACCAAATCAACAATACTGCGTTTAAAAAGCCATCTTATTTTGTTAATAGTATTTAATATTGTCCATTCACATAAAGGTATTGCCGTTAATCATCAAAGGGACAACATCTTTATTAAATGTTTTAAACGGAAAAGTATTTTTGACCAGTAGTTTGTTGACTTTTAAGTTTTGTTTATTATTGTTTGTTTTATCCACATCAAAAAGCAGTGGAGGGCTTCCCTGGTGGCGCAGTGGTTGAGAATCTGCCTGCTAATGCAGGGGACACGGGTTCGAGCCCTGGTCTGGGAAGATCCCACATGCCACGGAGCAGCTGGGCCCGTGAGCCACAATTGCTGAGCCTGCGCGTCTGGAGCCTGTGCCCCGCGACGGGAGGGGCCGCGATAGAGAAAGGCCCGCGCACCGCGATGAAGAGCGGTCCCCGCACCGCGATGAAGAGTGGCCCCCGCTTGCCGCAACTGGAGAAAGCCCTCGCACGAACCGAAGACCCAACACAGCCAAAAAAAAAAAATAAATAAATAAATAAATAAATAAAAAAAAAAAAAAAAAAAAAAAGCAGTGGAATATTATGGAAGTAGCCTTATGATGTAGCATTATAGCAAAAATGCACAGAGATGCAGGATGGCTGCTCAGGTTATACCTCATCGATTTTCTCACTTTTGGCCTTCATACTGACATGTTCAGAAATTTCAGTTTATCGTTTCACTCATCAGCAATTAAGCTCTCAGAATTGGCTATCACTTACCAAGTTCCCAGAAACTGTGGGAATGAGAAAGACTGTGGTTTGAATCCCTTTTCCACACTTCTCTAGCTTTGTAATCTTGAACAAGCTGCTTAAACTTCTTTAAGCCTCAGTTTTATTTTGTTTATCCCAAAACTGTTCGTTTGTCTCCACTAAAGGATAGACTTGAAAACAATTTGTAAACTATGAAACACGGTGCAAATGTTTGTTGTTGATTTTATCTGCCAGGTACACTGGAATACCTACACCTGATTGTCAAAGCACCCTTTCTTCTTTATTGTGACAAATTCTTGCAATTTGGCTCCTATTTTTCTAGATTTTCTGTAGATTTTTTAGTAGATTTTTTTTAAAGTAGGTTTTTTATAATGTTACCAATGATTGCATTGCATAGTGCTTTAGAGTTGACAGAACACTTAATGTTAATATTATTATGCATTAAATATTAATATGGCAACCCAAGCATGTGTACTTGACTCCTTGCCTCTCCCAGTTTTCCACTGAGGCAACTCAACCAGTATAAAAGAGAAAACTGGCCACCCACAGAATTGAGTCAGACCTAATCATAACCCTGAAGATTCAAGTTTCCAAGGAGGAGATATGGTTAGTTGAAGCAGGTTACAGGGAGCACTGACTTGTGCATTGTTCTGCCATTCCTTGCTATGCTTGAGTGGCCAGTGCACCTGGGAAGAAGTTTGCCTGTTTTCCACCCTTGCTGTTTCTACTTGGGGAAAAGCCTGACAGTGTCAGTAGCCATCTATCACACTTGAGGGGGCACCTGTGTGCCAACCTCCTGCTCTCTGCTATCCTGCTCGATTACAACATATGCCTATACAGAACCCACTCTGCCCACAGCACCCAGGACTGTGCCAAACTGTAGGCCTCCACAGCAACCCACAGTGCTCAGCAAGACTGTCTTCTCACAGAATCACCAAAGAGAATTATCAGCATAGCCAAAGAGAATTATATCTGCCTAAAATTTTAGGCCATTTATGATAGAGACTTTTAAAAAATATTACTTATTCTCTGACTTCATATCAGGTATAAAAACTGAACAGAAAATAATATATCTCACATCTCTAAGTGTTTAGAATTTAGACCCATGGTATGTATTTCAAAAAAATGAACTGTTTCAGAATATTAATAGTTGTGTCAATAGTTTCACATTTTGAACTGAAAAATACTTACTGTTACCAAATCTTAATCTAACAGCAAGAGGCCCACAAGTTTGAATCAAAAGATGGAAATGAATTGGATATAAACCATCATGCAATACCTAAAAACATTCTAAAAGTTGCTGAGAATGCTGCAGGCAAGCATGAAGAACCCTCGAGCAATCATATTCCACATGGGAAAGGTATTACTATTATTTTGTGTTAATAGGATATTGACTTTTCTCATTTTGAAGTGGACATTTTCAGTCATAAAGAATATTGTTTGATTACTTCCGTTATGATTAGGTGTCTGTTTCAAATTTGGATCCTTTAATAGAGAAGAAAAAAACAGTAAGTTTATAGAGTTACAACTATGTCCAAAGCAAGATATAAAGATATTCATTTGATATAGCCTATTGCTCTACAAACTGATTGTTACATTCCTTCAAAATATTTTCAACTTATGTAATGAAAAATATAAAATTATATTTTTTGTTACTTGGGCAGAACAAATCAAACGAGATGGTGATGCAGGAATGCCTGGAATAGAAGAGAATGACCTTGCAAAAGCTGAAGATCTTCCCATTGGTAAGTAAAAGTTATTAGAATATTTAACTGAAGTGATCATGTTATTTTTCATGTGACTCTATTGTTTTTTTTTTTTTAATAAATTTATTTATTTATTTATTTATTTTGGGCTGCGTTGGGTCTTCGTTGCCGTGCGTGGGCTTTCTCTAGTTGTGGCAAGTTGGGGCTACTCTTCGTTGCAGTGCATGGAGTTCTTATTGCGGTGGCTTCTCTTGTTGCAGAGCACGGGCTCTAGGCACGCAGGCTTCAGTAGTTGTGGCACATGGGCTCAGTAGTTGTGGCTTGCGGGCTCTAGAGCGCAGGCTCAGTAGTTGTGGTGCACGGGCTTAGTTGCTCCACGGCATGTGGGATCTTCCCAGACAGGGGCTCGAACCCGTGTCCTCTGCACTGGCAGGCAGATTCTTAACCACTGCACCACCAGGGAAGCCCATCATGTGACTATTGTTTTTTTGAGTAACACCTGAGAAAAGTCACAGATATCTGGATGATTGATATTTCCAGTTAACTAACTCCCCATTAGTTGCCAAGATATAATTGTTTTGGATATATTTTTATGAAAAATTTTGCTAAAATATATAAAGTACTTGTTTTTGCCTTAACAGTCAAGCATAAAGAAAAAAAGTGTCAAACACATTTGAACTTTTTCTTGATGACTCAGTTATTTCTCATGACAGTTATGCTATGTTACAGCTATTTATGTTTACTAAAAGTATGTGTGGCTTATTTCAGACTCAATGTTCCTAGATTGCTGTGTTGTTGATGTGCTTTAATATGGCATAGTAATACCCTTATATAGGTTTTTACGACTTGGCGTTTCTTTTCAGTTAATCACCCTACACTTTAAATAGCTTATTCACTTTTTTCCCTTGTTTTATGGCTACTTCTGTTCAGTGTATATCTTTTTCTCCATTAATGTGTCTACTTCTTACCCATTTCCACTTGGTCTGTATCACTGCTGCTATCCTAATCACATTCAGTTTTTTTCTATTTTTCTTGGCTATCATAGGTACCCCTCCCTGCTGACTGCAATATATTATGGTGGAAAGTAGAAAGAAACAGCACATCTTTGGTCCTTCTTAGCTGTTTTTCTTCCTTTTCAATCTCTGTGATCACTTCTGTGGTTATAGCTCATTGTATGTGGCTGAAATTGCTGAGTGTCTGAGGTCCAAATGCATGAAGTATTAGTCCTTTCATTTGTGTAGTTTTTTTATCTTCTCAAATTCTTTCGTATCTATTATAATCTTTTGAGTTTCCAATTCACAGTATATTCCCTTGAAATAAAGGTCGGGACAAGAGCAAGAACATGATTTTAAAAATAAAGAGTAAGGATGAGCATGATTTGTTTATAAGGCAATGAAATTATCCAGTGATTCTTAAAGTGTAGTCCTTGGACTAGCAGTATCAGCATTACCCAGGAGTTTGTTAGAAACACGAATTCTTAGGTCCCATTCCAGACCTGCTGCATAAGAAATTCTTGAGATATAACCCAGCAGTTCGTGTTTTAACAAGCTCTCCAGGTGATTTTGATCTTTGCTATATAAAGTTTTAGAACCACTGGCTTAGATGTAAATTTAAAGAAATGTTGAAAGCAAGGACCATGTATTCTGAATTTTTGCAGTACTTACTTAGTCCTAGGCTCACTGAGTTTTAGATTGATTTTTCTCTTTATGTTGTGCTTACTTTTTCTAACTGAATGAAAGATTCTTTAAATTCTGTAGTGCTTCACAATTTTCAAAAGTTTCACACACATGATTTCATATAATCCCATAATAACCCCTTTTTTTCCCCCTACCCTTATATCGCTCCTCCCCTCTCCCCTCTCCCCACAGGTAACCACTTGTTTGTTCTCTATATCTGTGAGTCTGCTTCTTTTTTGTTTTATTCATTAGTTTGTTGTATATTTTAGATTCCACATGTAAGTGATATCATATAGTATTTGTCTTTCTCTGTCTGACTTATTTCATTTAGCATAATTCCCTCCAAGTCCATACACGTTGATACAAATGGCAAAAGCTCACTCTTTTTTATGACTGAGTAGTATTCTATTCTATCTCTGTACTTATATTGCCTATACCACATCTTCTTTATCCATTCATCTGTTGATAGACACTTAGGTTGCTTCTATATCTTGGTAATTGTAAATAATGCTGCTAGGAACATTGGGGTACGTGTATCTTTTCAAATTAGTGGGTTTTTTTTTTGGATACTTACACTGGAGTGGAATTCTTGGATCATATGGTAGTTCTGTTTTTAGTTTTTTGAGAAACCTCCATACTGTTTTCCACAGTGGCTGCACCAATTTACATTCCCACCAACAGTGTACAAGTGGATTAATTTTTTTTTTATCTTTGATTTTCTGTAATTTGAAAATGATATACTGTGAAGCAGTTTTTTTGTTTATTTTTTGTTTGTTTGTTTTGGCATTTATCCTGCTTGGTGTTCCCTGAGCTTCCTTGATCTGTAGTTTGGGGTTTGACGTTAATTTGGGGAAATTCTCAGTCATTACGATTTCAAATATTTCTTCTGTTCTTTTCTCTCTTCTCCTTCTGGTATTCTCATTATGCATATGTTACACCTTTTGTACTTGTCTTAGGTATTTGGTTCTGTTTTTTTCCAGTCTTTGTCCTCTTTGCTTTTCAGTTTTTGAGGATACTATTGATATATCCTTTAGCTCAGAGCTTCTTTCCTCAGCCTTCTCCAGTCTACTAATAAACCCATCAAAGGCACTCTTCATTTCTGTTACAGTGTTTTTGATCTCTAGTATTTCTTTTTGATTCTTTCTAGGATTTCTGTCTCTGTACTTATATTGCCTATCTATTCTTTTTTTTTTTTTTTTTTTTTTTTTACTATGTCATAAAATTGACATTCAGTCCAGTAATCCTCCACTGTAACAGCTCCTTTACTTTGCAGTGAAAATTGATTTGTATATTCTTTTCCTCTGAGTCCTTGTGGGATTTTTTTTTTTTTTAATTCAGACAGAAAGTCACAAAAATTATACTCATCCTCATCAGTTCACTCAGTCCCATGTAATTAATTTCTTTTTTTTCATCTTGATCTTTTGTTAGCACTTTTATGAGTTCATCAGTTTTTCATTAGAGTTCTGAAAATGCTTATTCATTCAGTTCAGCAGTACAGTCAGTTACCAGAAACCTGTACTTGTCAGAGTCTTTTCCATGAATTTCTTGAAGATGAAACTCTTTTATAGGAACATATTTGCAAAATCATCAGAGTACACCCAGAACTGTCTGTAAATGACAAAAGACTTAAAAATGACCATGGTTAAAGATTTGATGAAAGTTCATAATAATGCAGTTGACAAGAAAATTAGTTATTTCTGAGATATACATTTTAAAGTAATAACTAGGATTATTACTTATAACATTATACCAGAACATATAAGATTTTTAGACGTTTCCTGTAATGTCTGAAACATTTATATTAACATGTTTCCATACATATTTCCATACAAATACAAATATAAGATTTTTAGAAATTTCATGTAATGTCTGAAACATTTATATTAACATATTTCCATACATATTTCCATACAAATACAAATATAAGATTTTTAGAAATTTCATGTAATGTCTGAAACATTTATATTAACATATTTCCATACATATTTCCATACAAATACAAATATAAGATTTTTAGAAATTTCATATAATGTCTGAAACATTTATATTAACATATTTCCATACATATTTCCATACAAATACAAATATAAGATTTTTAGAAATTTCATGTACTGTCTGAAACATTTATATTAACATATTTCCATACATATTTCCATACAAATACAAATATAAGATTTTTAGAAATTTCATGTAATGTCTGAAACATTTATATTAACATATTTCCATACAAATAACCCAATGAAAGTTTAGTATTAGTTGTTTTGTTTGTTTTTTTATACTGCAGGTTCTTATTAGGCATCAGTTTTATACACATCAGTGTATACATGTCAATCCCAATCGCCCAATTCAGCACATCACCATCCCCACCTCATCGCAGTTTTCCCCCCTTGGTGTCCATATGTCCATTCTCTACATCTGTGTCTCAACTTCTGCCCTGCAAACTGGCTCATCTGTACCATTTTTCTACGTTCCACATACATGCATTAACATACGATATTTGTTTTTCTCTTTCTGACTTACTTCACTCTGTATGACAGTCTCTAGATCCATCCACTTCTCAACAAATGACTCAATTTCGTTCCTTTTTATGGCTGAATAATATTCCATCGTATATATGTACCACAACTTCTTTATCCATTCGTCTGTTGATGGGCATTTAGGTTGCTTCCATGACCTGGCTATTGTAAATAGAGCTGCAATGAACATTCGGGTGCACGTGTCTTTTTGAATTACGGTTTTCTCTGGGTATATGCCCAGTAGTGGGATTGCTGGGTCATATGGTAATTCTATTTTTAGTTTTTTAAGGAACCTCCATATTGTTCTCCATAGTGGCTGTATCAATTTACATTCCCACCAACAGTGCAAGAGGGTTCCCTTTTCTCCACACCCTCTCCAGCATTTGTTGTTTGTAGATTTTCTGATGATGCCCATTCTAACAGGAGTGAGGTGATACCTCATTGTAGTTTTGATTTGCATTTCTCTAATAATTAGTGATGTTGAGCACCTTTTCATGTGCTTCGTGGCCGTCTGTATGTCTTCTTTGGAGAAATGTCTATTTAGGTCTTCTGCCCATTTTTGGATTGGGGTGTTTGTTTCTTTGATATTGAGCTGAATGAGCTGTTTATATATTTTGGAGATTAATCCTTTGTCCGTTGATTCATTTGCAAATATTTTCTCCCATTCTGAGGGTTGTCTTTTCGTCTTGTTTATGGTTTCCTTTGCTGTGCAAAAGCTTTGAAGTTTCATTAGGTCCCACTTGTTTATTTTTGTTTTTATTTCCATTACTCTAGGAGGTGGATCGAAAAAGATCTTGCTGTGATTTATGTCAAAGAGTGTTCTTCCTATGTTTTCCTCTAAGAGTTTTATAGTGTCCAGTCTTATATTTAGGTCTCTAATCCATTTTGAGTTTATTTTTGTGTATGGTGTTAGGGAGTATTCTAATTTCATTCTTTTACATGTGGCTGTCCAGTTTTCCCAGCACCACTTATTGAAGAGACTGTCTTTTCTCCATTGTATATCTTTGCCTCCTTTGTCATAGATTAGTTGACCATAGGTGCGTGGGTTAATCTCTGGGCTTTCTATCTTGTTCCATTGATCTATGTTTCTGTTTTTGTGCCAGTACCATATTGTCTTGATTACTGTAGCTTTGTAGTATAGTCTGAAGTCAGGGAGTCTGATTCCTCCAGCTCCATTTTTTTGCCTCAAGACTGCTTTGGCTATTCGGGGTCTTTTGTGTCTCCATACAAATTTTAAGATGATTTGTTCTAGCTCCGTAAAAAATGCCATTGGTAATTTGATAGGGATTGCATTGAATCTGTAGATTGCTTTGGGTAGTATACTCATTTTCACAATGTTGATTCTTCCAATCCAAGAACATGGTCTATCTCTCCATCTGTTGGTATCATCTTTAATTTCTTTCATCAGTGTCTTATAGTTTTCTGCATACAGGTCTTTTGTCTCCCTAGGTAGGTTTATTCCTAGGTATTTTATTCTTTTTGTTGCAATGGTAAATGGGAGTGTTTCCATAATTTCTCTTTCAGATTTTTCATCATTAGTGTATAGGAATGCAAGAGATTTCTGTGCATTAATTTTGTAACCTGCAACTTTACCATATTCATTAATTAGCTCTAGCAGTTTTCTGGTGGCAGTTTTAGGATTCTCTATGTATAGTATCATGTCATCCGCAAACAGTGACAGTTTTACTTCTTCTTTTCCAATTTGTATTCCTTTTATTTCTTTTTCTTCTCTGATTGCCGTGGCTAGGACTTCCAGAACTATGTTGAATAATAGTGGTGAGAGTGGACATCCTTGTCTCGTTCCTGATCTTAGAGGAAATGCTTTCAGTTTTTCACCATTGAGAATGATGTTTGCTGTGGGTTTGTCATATATGGCCTTTATTATGTTGAGGTAGGTTCCCTCTATGCCCACTTTCTGGAGAGTTTTTATCATAAATGGGTGTTGAATTTTGTCAAAAGCTTTTTCTGCATCTATTGAGATGATCATATGGTTTTTATTCTTCAATTTGTTAATATGGTGTATCACATTGATTGATTTGCGTATATTGAAGAATCCTTGCATCCCTGGGATAAATCCCACTTGATCGTGGTGTATGATCCTTTTAATGTGTTGTTGGATTCTGTTTGCTAGTATTTTGTTGAGGATTTTTGCATCTATATTCATCAGTGATATTGGTCTGTAATTTTCTTTTTTTGTAGTGTCTTTGTCTGGTTTTGGTATCAGGGTGATGGTGGCCTCATGGAATGAGTTTGGGAGAGTTCCTTCCTCTGCAATTTTTTGGAAGAGTTTGAGAAGGATGGGTGTTAGCTCTTCTCTAAATGTTTGATAGAATTCACCTGTGAAGCCATCTGGTCCTGGACTTTTGTTTGTTGGAAGATTTTTAATCACAGTTTCAATTTCATTACTTGTGATTGGTCTGTTGATATTTTCTGTTTCTTCCTGGTTCAGTCTTGGAAGGTTATACCTTTCTAAGAATTTGTCCATTTCTTCCAGGTTGTCCATTTTATTGGCATAAAGTTGCTTGTAGTAGTCTCTTAGGATGTTTTGTATTTCTGCAGTGTCTGTTGTAACTTCTCCTTTTTCATTTCTGATTTTATTGATTTGAGTCCTCTCCCTCTTTTTCTTGATGAGTCTGGCTAATGGCTTATCAATTTTGTTTATCTTCTCAAAGAACCAACTTTTAGTTTTATTGATCTTTGCTATTGTTTTCTTTGTTTCTATTTCATTTATTTCTGCTCTGATCTTTATGATTTCTTTCCTTCTGCTAACTTTGGGTTTTGTTTGTTCTTCTTTCTCTAGTTTCTTTAGGTGTAAAGTTAGATTGTTTACTTGAGATTTTTCTTGTTTCTTTAGGTAGGCTTGTATAGCTATAAACTTCCCTCTTAGAACCGCTTTTGCTGCATCCCATAGGTTTTGGGTCGTCGTGTTTTCATTGTCATTTGTCTCTAGGTATTTTTTTATTTCCTGTTTGATTTCTTCAGTGATCTCTTGGTTATTTAGTAACGTATTGTTTAGCCTCCATGTGTTTGTCTTTTTTACGTTTTTTTCCCTGTAATTCATTTCTAATCTCATAGCGTTGTGGTCAGAAAAGATGCTTGATATGATTTCAATTTTCTTAAATTTACTGAGGCTTGATTTGTGACCCAAGATGTGATCTATCCTGGAGAATGTTCCGTGTGCACTTGAGAAGAACGTGTAATCTGCCGTTTTTGGATGGAATGTCCTATATATATCAATTAAATCTATCTGGTCTATTGTGTCATTTAAAGCTTCTGTTTCCTTATTTATTTTCATTTTGGATGATCTGTCCATTGGTGTAAGTGAGGTGTTAAAGTCCCCCACTATTATTGTGTTACTGTCGATTTCCTCTTTTATAGCTGTTAGCAGTTGCCTTATGTATTGAGGTGCTCCTATGTTGGGTGCATATATATTTATAATTGTTATATCTTCTTCTTGGATTGATCCCTGGATCATTATGTAGTGTCCTTCCTTGTCTCTTGTAACATTCTTTATTTTAAAGTCTATTTTATCTGATATGAGTATAGCTACTCCAGCTTTCTTTTGATTTCCATTTGCATGGAATATCTTTTTCCATCCCCTCACTTTCAGTCTGTACGTGTCCCTAGGTCTGAAGTGGGTCTCTTGTAGACAGCATATATATGGGTCTTGTTTTTGTATCCATTCAGCCAGTCTATGTCTTTTGGTTGGGGCATTTAATCCATTCACGTTTAAGGTAATTATCGATATGTATGTTCCTATGACCATTTTCTTAATTGTTTTGGGTTTGTTTTTGTAGGTCCTTTTCTTCTCTTGTGTTTCCCACTTAGAGAAGTTCCTTTAGCATTTGTTGTAGAGCTGGTTTGGTGGTGCTGAATTCTCTTAGCTTTTGCTTGTCTGTAAAGCTTTTGATTTCTCCATCAAATCTAAATGAGATCCTTGCTGGGTAGAGTAATCTTGGTTGTAGGTTCTTCCCTTTCATCACTTTAAGTATTTCATGCCACTCCCTTCTGGCTTGCAGAGTTTCTGCTGAGAAATCAGCTGTTAACCTTATGGGGGTTCCCTTGTATGTTATTTGTCGTTTTTCCCTTGCTGCTTTCAATAATTTTTCTTTGTCTTTAATTTTTGCCACTTTGATTACTATGTGTCTCGGCGTGTTTCTCCTTGGGTTTATTCTGTATGGGACTCTCTGCGCTTCCTGGACTTGGGTGGCTATTTCCTTTCCCATGTTAGGGAAGTTTTCGATTATAATCTCTTCAAATATTTTCTCTGGTCCTTTCTCTCTCTCTTCTCCTTCTGGGACCCCTATAATGCGAATGTTGTTGCGTTTAATGTTGTCCCAGAGGTCTCTTAGGCTGTCTTCATTTCTTTTTATTCTTTTTTCTTTAGTCTGTTCCGCAGCAGTGAATTCCACCATTCTGTCTTCCAGGTCACTTATCCGTTCTTCTGCCTCAGTTATTCTGCTATTGATTCCTTCTAGTGTAGTTTTCATTTCAGTTATTGTATTGGTCATCTCTGTTTGTTTGTTCTTTAATTCTTCTAGGTCTTTGTTAATCATTTCTTGCATCTTCTCAATCTTTGCCTCCATTCTTATTCCGAGGTCCTGGATCATCTTCACTATCATTATTCTGAATTCTTTTTCTGGAAGGTTGCCTATCTCCACTTCATTTAGTTGTTTTTCTGGGGTTTTTTCTTGTTCCTTCATCTGGTACATAGCCCTCTGCCTTTTCATCTTCTCTGTCTTTCTGTAACTGTGGTTTTTGGTCCACAGGCTGCAGGATTGTAGTTTTTCTTGCTTCTGTTGTCTGCCCTCTGGTGGTTGAGGCTATCTAAGAGGCTTGATGGGAGGCTCTGGTGGTGGGTAGAGCTGACTGTTGCTGTGGCGGTCAGAGCTCAGTAAAACCTTAATCCACTTGACTGTTGATGGGTGGGGCTGGGTTCCCTCCCTGTTGCTGTGGCGATCAGAGCCCAGTAAAACCTTAATCCACTTGACTGTTGATGGGTGGGGCTGGGTTCCCTCCCTGTTGGTTGTTTTGCCTGAGGCAACCCAACACTGGAGCCTACCCGTGCTCTTTGGTGGGGTTAATGGCAGACTCTGGGAGGGCTCACGCCAAGGAGAACTTCCCAGGACCTCTGCTGCCAGTGTCCTTATCCCCACGGTGAAACAGAGCCACCACTCGCCTCTGCAGGAGACCCCCCAACACCAGCAGGTACGTCTGGTTCAGTCTCCCCCAGGGTCACTGCTCCTTCCCCTGGGTCCCGATGCACACATTACTTTGTGTGTGCCCTCCAAGAGTGGGGTCTCTGTTTCCCCCAGTCCTGTCACAGTCCTGCAATCAATTCCCACTAGACTTCAAAGTCTGATTCTCTAGGAATTCCTCCTCCCTTTGCCGGACCCCCAGGTTGGGAAGCCTGAGGTGGGGCTCAGAACCTTCACTCCAGTGGGTGGACTTCTGTGGTATAAGTGTTCGCCAGTCTGTGAGTCACCCACCCAGCAGTTATGGGATTTGATTTTACTCTGATTGCGCCCCTCCTACCGTCTCACTGTGGCTTCTCCTCTGTCCTTGGACGTGGGGTGTCCTCCTTGGTGAAGTCCAGGGTCTTCCTGTCAATGATTGTCCAGCAGCCAGTTGTGATTCTGGTGCTCTCGCAAGAGGGAGTGAGAGCACGTCCTTCTACTCCGCCATCTTGGTTAATCATAAAAAAAGCGCCTATCTATTCTTGCATGCTGTCTGCTTTATCCATTGGAGTTCTTAGCATATTAATTACAGTTTTAAATTCCTGGTCTGTTAATTGCAACATTTCTGCTGTGTGTGGTTCTGAAGCTTACTCTCTCTTTTCAAATTGCATTTTTCGCCTTTCAGTGTGCCTTGTAATTTTTCCTTGATACCTTAACATGATATACCAGGGAAAAGAAACTGTTGTAAATAGGTCTTTAGTAATGTGGTGGTGAGGTGTGGGGGAGGGAAAGCATTCTGTAGTCTTATGTTAGGTCTCAGGCTTTTAGCGAGCCTGTGTCTCTGGACTCTGAACTTCACAAGTGTTTCTCAGTTTTTTTCCGACCCCCTTAGGTGAGACAGGGTGGCTAGAGTGGGCTGGAGTTGGGTATTTCCCTTCCCCAGGTCACTTAGACTCTGATAATGCCCTAGCAGGTTAGGCGCTGTTTAACTAGTTTCTGCAGAGGGCAGACAGAGAACTGAGGGCTTTGGTGTATTTCAAAAATGGTTCCTTTTGCCCTCCCCCTGCCCGAGGGGATGTTTCTCCGGTATTTACTATGGGAACCTAGTTGAGCTCCTGGAGATAAATTTCACAGCTTTGTGGGAGCCCCCTCTGTGACTGAGTCCCCCTAGAGTTTTAACTATGAGTTGCCCATACTGAGCCTCTGGCAATTAATTAGTTACAGTTCAGGTTTTGGTACCCTGGCACTGCCTTCTATGGCAGTTTCTGTTCATTAGTCTCTCCTGTAAGCCAAGACTCCCATATTTGCCTGTCTCTCTAATCATGGTGGTAGTAGTTTGACCTGTGTCCTACTCTTTCTTATGGGCCCAAGAAGAGTTGTTGATTTTTCAGACTGTTTAGCTTTTTTTCTTGTTGTTAGGATAGAGTGGCAACTTCTGAGCTCCTTATATGCAGAACCAGAAACCAGAAGTCCTCTGGATTAATTTTTGAACCTCTTTGAACTGTTGGTGCTTTGCTTTGAAAATCATTGTTCATAACAGTTATCCTTAATTATTTAGAGAAGTGTTTTGAGTATAAAAATTATTTTGATATAGTCACTGGTGAAAAGAAACTTTGAGCTGTAGAGTCTAGTTAGACGCAAACACAAAGGAAAGCCATGTTGTATCTTCGTACCTTGAGCTCCCAGTGTGGTCATGCCTTGCACATGGCAAGGTCCCAGTAAATGAGTATGGTCGAATTACCAGAATATCTTTAGCACTGGGGCAATGGTCTCTAGAGTCAAACTGGTGGATTCAAACCATTGGCTCTATCTTTTAACAGGCATGGGATCATTTATTTGCCCTTATCCTTATCAGTGAAATAGGATAACAGTTTCAACCTCATAGGGTGGATGTGAGGTTTAAATGTAAAGCACCAAGAACAGTGCCTGGCATATAGCCCGTGCTATATAAATCTTAGCTGCCGTTGTTATTACCATGATTATTTTATATTATTAGAAACATATTTTTATCTCCTTGTCACTCCTTTTACTGAGTATTGTCTTTTCTCCCTGAAGTAATCTGTGTCATAATTCTTAATGCCAGTACGAGTTCTGGTGTGTATGTGGGGTCCCTAATGACTCTATAGAGGCAATAATCCCACAGAGGAAGTAGAGGGAAGAACACATCCTTGTATTTTTTTTTCCATCCTTGTAATTTAAAAACAGACCCTTATGTGTTAATAGCAGTTTTGTTTACAATAGCCAAGACTGTACTAGAAACTATAGCAGAGCAGTGCTGAACTGTCTTAAAATACAGCTCTGAAACAGTCAAGGGGTGTATAGCATGCGCCTGTGGTTAGCATGATGCTTCAGCTTCTCAGCTTCCAAAGCCATAGAGCTAAACCTTAATGGGTTTTGTTTGTTTTTAATGTTGATTTGGAGCTAGCCACAAGATTTTACAGGAGTCTTGTAGTTTAACGCTTTACCTTCTTGACCTGGATATTTTAGGCACCTGTGATGTTAGGCAGTTACATATTTATATAACTAGTTTTTAAACTTTTTTAGATTTAGAAACATTACAAACTTACAGAAAAAGATAGAAAATAACATAATGAATAGTCAAGTATCCACTGCCCTTTAAAAAAAACACACAAAAATAATGTAACATTTTGCCACATTAGTTTCAGATATTTCTGTTATTGATGTTATTGTTAAAGAAATAAAACATTACTGATAAACTGAAGCCTCCCTGAAGAGATCTCAATCCTGTCTCTTCTTCCCCAGAGGTAACTACTGTGCTGAGATTGGTGTGTATCAATTTCCATACATGTTTTTCGACTTTTACTGCACTTGTAAACATCTGTAAAACTGTAAAGTATTGTTTTGTTTGCTTTCTTAAACTTTAAATAAATGATGTCTTATTATGTATTAATGTATTATGCTTTTGAGACTTACCTGCGTTATACCTGTGGCTTTTTAACAGTTATAATTATTTCACTGTATAAATATACCATAATTTATCTATTCATATATAATAAACAATTAGGCCACTTCCAGGTGGACATTCTCATATATATCTTCTTGTGCACCTGAGAGTCTCTGGATACTTCTAGTATTTGATTAGTACATTGAGATTAAAAGGTGAGCTTGTTGCTGACTAGAGGACAGGCCTAGAGATCTAGCTGTCCCAAGTCCTACCCAGTCACTGAGGGTTGAGGAGACCAATAGCTCAACACACTGGTAATCTGTAAACAATTCCCAGCGCAGTGGTTGCAAAACTATGCACAAGGATATGAACTTAAAAGTAGAATTCTTGCATTATAGAGTATCTTCAGCTTTACTATACTTGTATCAGTTTACACTTTTGCTAGTAATATATGACAGTTTTTGTTTATCCACATCCTCAACTAATATTTGGGTTTGCTATACTTTAAACTTTTTGCCAATCTGAAATGGTACCTTAAATTTGCCTTGGTATGAGTGACGTTAAACATCTCTTCATATGTTTATTGGCCATTTTTGTTGCCTTCTTCTGTGATTTGCCTGGTAATCATTTTTGCCCATTTTTCTATTGGATTGTTGGTATTTTCCTTATTGATTTTTAAGAGTTCCTTAATAGTATGTAATGCAAATACCTTTTCCATATCATGCATATCAACAGAGAGGAAAATCTTATTTCTTACTTGGAAACTTCTTTCTAGTTTTAAGATCTAGTCAATCTCAGTAAAAATTGCCTCTAATGATTTACTTTGGGGCAAACTTCATAAAGATTTTTATGTACCTAAGCAGTCAGAAGTTCTTTTATAATTAATAATTTATAAAGAAAAACTTTTTGGTTTTCTAAAAGTTTGGTTTTCTTTCTAGGTAGAGCTACTCTATTTATAAGATACTTAATTTTCTAGAACAGAAGATTTCTACCTTGGCCATATATTGGAATCACTGGGAAGTTAAAAAAAAAAAAACCCCGATGCCTGAGTCCCACTCCAGAGATTTTTATATATTTGATCTGAGTTGCGGCTAGGGCTCTGAATGTTTAAATGCTTCTTAAGTGATTGTATTATGTAGCCAACCTAGAAAACCACTGGTCTCAGAGGATTCTGTAGATCTGCACTGCCTAATATCAGTACATTAGCCGCTGGTCACATGTAGCTATTTAAATTCATTAAACTTAAATAAAACTAAAATTTCAGTTCCTTGGTCAAACTAGCCACACTTCCAGGGCTTAATAGTCACCGTGGCTACTGGCTGTTGTATTGGACAGCACAGATATAGAATGTTTCCATCATTGCAGAAAGTCCTATTGGATAGTGCTGCTTTAATTGAAACTGGTAATAGGGTTTGTTTCTGGGGAAGAAGACTGAGGATAGAGATGAAAAGGGGACTTTTCATTATATAACCTTTTGAATGTTGGTTTCAAAATTTTATAAGGTAATTTTATTAAATACCTATTCAAAAATAAATATTTTTTTAAAAATTAAAGAGAGATCATTACAGTGATATTTGAGAGGAGAAAAAAGATTATGTTTTAAAGAAGCAGTGTAGTTAATCTTTTTTGGGGGTGCAAAGATTCTTTAAAGTTTAGAGCTTTTAGAGGAAAAATTATCTAAATATATAAAAATAAACATTAAAATATTTTAACAAATTAAATCATTGTAAATAGACTTTTAGGCATCTTGTAAAACAGAAATTGGCAAACTACAGCTTGGTTGCCTGTTTTAATAAATAGTTTTACTGAAACATTACCATGCTCATTTGTTGTGTATTGTCAATGACTGCTTTTGTGCCAGAACAGCAGAGTTGAGTATGGACTACAAGCTTAAAATATTCACTATCTAGCCCTTTAAGAAAAAGTTCTCAAAGATCCCTGTTATAGGAGAAACAAATCAGGTAAAATTGGGCATTTTTTATTGTTGTTGTAGGGGAGAAATACTAGCACAATATCAAATTGTACATATTCCTGGAAACTGCTACTAAAGGTACATAATTACATAAACTTCTAATGATACATTTGGTTTATAATTGAAAGACATTTCTTTCACTGTCATATTTTATGGGGCCACAATTTATATTGGCCACAATTAAGAAAAAAGGAATCAAAATAGTCTTGAACCAGCAAGTATCATCCAGGGAGAATAGGATAGAATAGGACTCAGTGAGTTTGAGGGTTTAATTGGTGCCTGTTTCTCTCACTTTCTAAAAACTATACTTCTAAAATATTGTGTTTTAGTGGTTATTCTAGGGATTACTATATGCATCCTATATGTATCATGGTATACTTAGAAATAGTATTGTACTACTTCATGTAAAATGTTAGAACCTTACAGAGATATAATTCCATTTACTTTGCCTCATTCTTTGTGTGGTTGTTATCATATATGATATTTCTATATGTTAAAAATCCCAGTGTTTTCATTATTACTTTGGTTTAAAAAACCTTTTAAGGGCTTCCCTGGTGGTGCAGTGGTTAAGAATCTGCCCGCCAATGCAGGGGACATGAGTTCGAGCCCTGGTCCGGGAAGATCCCACACGCCGCGGAGCAACTAAGCCCGTGCACAACAACTACTGAGCCTGTGCTCTAGAGCCCGCGAGCCACAACTACTGAAACCCGCATGCCTAGAGCCCTTGCTCTGCAACAAGAGAAGCCACCGCAATGAGAAACCGCACACCGCAACAAAGAGTAGCCCCCACTCGCCGCAACTAGAGAAAAGCCCGCGCGCAGCAACAAAGACCTAAGGCAGCCAAAATTATAAATAAGTAAATTTAAAAAAAAAAAACCTTTTAAGAAAATGGGAGAAGAAAATATTATGGTCTCTTATATTTACCACATACATACTTTCTTTATATGCTTAGTAACTTTATCGTGACTGTATGAATGGATTTTGTTGTCTTCTTTTAAAGGGTGCTGAGTTTTGTTCTTGCAGACAGTTAAATTACTGGTGGATCTTCTTGATTCTGTTAGGCTTGGTTTTATGCTTTGTTTGGGCAGGTCAATGTTGATTTTGTTCTTAGTCTGAGGACATGGCCCTTAACTCTAAGGTGTGATCCCTACTTTTAAAGTAGAGTTTTAGCATTTCATTTGAATGCCCAAGATGCTCAGTGAAGATTCTGTACTGTGGGCCAGAGATCCAGTTGTCTCCAAGTGCTACATGACCTCTGTTTTTTTTTTGTTCAGCTCTCAGCCCTGCAGCAGGTGCTGTGTGTTAGGCCCCACAGAGTCTCATCCTATGTATACACAGCCCAGGTCTTGGCCAGAGACCCAAGGGGAATATCCATGCAGATTTCTGTCCCCCATTTCACACAGCTCCTTTTTCTATAGTATTCTGTCCTACAAATTCCAGCCACCTCAGCAGCCCAATCTGCTTCCTCTGCTCACTGAGACTGTTCATCTCACGTATATCGCTTCTTTCAAGAATTGGTCTTGTACTCCGGTTGTCCAATGCTTTATCTATTTTGTCCATATTAAAAATTGTTTAGGATGTGAGAGAGGGTAAGTCCAGTACTGGTTATTATGTCATGGCTAGCACTGGAAGTCCATGTTATTCTTTTAAAATTATATAAATGGATTTTTAAGTATGAAGGAATTTCAGTTCACAGACCAGGTCTTAGGAGCCATATGAGAACATCATTTTAATAGTCTCTATAGACATGTACCTATATTTCTTAGAGGGCTGAGATGGCTCCACTGGTCAATATTTGAGCAGCTACAAGCATGTTACATCTGTTTATGTACGCAGAACAAAATAACATAAGAATGTTACATCATTGTTTTGTATTGAGTGTTCATGCTTCTGAATGATTACTATTTTAATGGGTAATTACTGATCAGAGTTTCGTGAACTTCCAAAAACATTATTATAAGTAAACATTCATCAGGATTCCTAAGTGTGAGCAAACTGTGTAATCAGGAGGCTCAATAAATTGGTTAGGGCTGGTAGTTTTACATTTAAATGTTTTTGTTTCCTCAACCTGAATCTTGGATTCTTTTTTCATTTTAGTGATAAATGCTTAACTTTGACAACTCTAAATACTTAGTATATGTTGAACACCTACTACTTTCTTGGCATCTATCATAATCTATTAGCAAATATTCTCACTTATTCCCCACATTGATCATGCAGGGCAGATGGCATTATCCCTGTTTTTCAGATGAAGACTGAGGCTTCAAGAAATTAGGCACTAAAGTCTTACAGTTAATAAATTACAGAGCCATGATTTGAGCCCTGGTCTAACTCTAAAGCCCATGGTTTTTATTCTGTCTTTTATTCTCTTAGCTGTGCAACAGAACCACCGTTGGAGCTTTTAATAAATACAGATACCTAGGTACCATCCCAATATTCAGTATGTCCGAGGTGGTATCTGTAAAACTGAAGTGTTGCCAGATTTGAGCACCACTGTTTACTAGTGCCATATTCCTTCTCCATCGTCACAGGCACTGGATTGTGAAGCCCTGTAAGGCAGAAAACAAGGAATGTGAACATTTTAAAGATTGTAGCTGTCACTGAAATAAGAAAATGAGAGTGAAAGGCAAGGATACTTCTTTTTTGGTTCTCAGGGTAAGGGCTGCAGCTGAGGGCTAATAGAGAAGTTGAGGAGGATTAACCCTAAACTTCCTATTACCTTTTGTAAGCGTATCAACCAGGTTCTCCAGAAATGACTACTTTGAATTTTTAAGTCAAGTGAGAGGTATGTCTCATCTCTACTGTCATGAGTTTCAGTTCCTCATCTGTGAAAGGGGATATCTATCTCAAATAGATTTGAGAGTGACATGAGATTATTGCCTGGTTCATACTAAGTATTCAGAAAGTGGGAGCTACTATTATTATAATTAGTACTATTACTGCTTCCTTTGGAATTACCAGTTTAGTACCAGCCCTCAGCCCCCTAACTACCTATCCTAACATTTTTTATTGTTCATTGTCTCTAATATGGCCCCTTCTCTCCTCTCTGACATCATTTCTATGCTTTCCCCTCACTGCTTTCTTTGCATTTCCTCAGATATGCTGTGCATGTTCCTGTCTCAAGGCCTTTGTACTTACTGGTCTCTGCCTGAATAGTCTTCCTCCACGTTTCATTCATACCTCTGCTCAAATATGTCTTCTTCAGAAATGCCTCCCCTGACCAACCAACTAAAATAGAATGTCCCACTACTCTCTATCACACGTCCCTATTTTACTTTATGCATAACATTTTCACTCTGACATTTATATTATATTCTGTACATACTTTTTTTTAAAGTAGCATTTAATTAATTAATTTATTTATTGAAGTGTGGTTGATTTACAATATTATATTAGTTTCAAGTGTAAAGTAGCATTTTAATACAATAGAAATAAATCAAGGGCTGATTGGATCTGGTGAATATAGTTTAAAATGTATTGCCTTTAACATGAAAAGATGCTCAACATCACCAGTTATTAGAGAAATGCAAATCAAAACCACAATGAGGTATCACCCCACACCGGTCAGAACGGCCATCATCAAAAAGTCTACAAACAACAAACGCTGGAGAAGGTGTGGAGAAAAGGGGACCCTCCTATGCTGTTGGTGGGAATGTAAATTGGTACAGCCACTATGGAGAACAGTATGGAGGTTCCCCCAAAAACCAAAACTAGAGCTACCATACAATCCAGCAATCCCACTCCTGGGCACACACCCAGAGAAAAACATGGTTCAAAAGGATACATGCACCCCAGTGTTCACTGCAGCACCGTTCACAACAGCCAAGACATGGAAGCAACCCAAATGTCCACTGACAGACGAATGGACAAAGAAGATGCAGTACATACCAATGGAATATTATTCAGCCATTAAAAAGAAAGAAATAATACCATTTGCAGTAACATGGATGGACCCAGAGACTATCATACTAAGTGAAGCAACTCAGGCATGGAGAGACAAATATCATATATCACTTATATGTGGAATCTGCTAGTGTTGGAGGGTCTCCTGCAGAGGTGGGGGGCTGCCGTGGCTCACCATGAGGACAAGGAAACCGGCAGTAGAAGTTCCGGGAAGCACCCCCCAGCGTGAGCCCTCCCAGAGTCCTCAACCAGCCCCACCAAAGAGCCCAGGCAGGCTCCAGTGTTGGGTCACCCCATATACATACTTTTTTTTTTTTTTTTAAACATCTTTATTGAAGTATAATTGCTTTACAATGGTGTGTTAGTTTCTGCTTTATAACAAAGTGAATCAGTTATACATATACATATGTTCCCATATCTCTTCCCTCTTGCATCTCCCTCCCTCCCACCCTCCCCATCCCACCCCTCTAGGTGGTCACAAAGCACCGAGCTGATCTCCCTGTGCTATGCGGCTGCTTTTTAATTTACTTGTTGTTATATAACTTGGTCTGTTTTGTCCACCGCTGAATCTCCAGCTTTTTAGAACAGTGCTTAGCATATAGTACGTGCTTAATAAGTATTGCTGAAAGATTGAATTTCCAAATTTGATAGCTCTCCTTTATAAAAAAGACAAAACCCAGTATCATAGTGGTAGGATAAAAGCTATGTGCTCTAGTGTATCTGGTATTTTGTCTTTATGTTAAATAGGTTTTACCATTGTATGTTTGGTAATTTTCCTTAATAATGGCTTTATCAATGATATATATTTTAACAGCCTAGTTATTAATGATATTATCTGATAGCAGCATGCTATTCTCTGTTGACTTGTATGTTTTCCCCTGGCTCTCAGTGGTCGTCAATGGAGAGGACCTGAGTAAAATATATCACAAATCATAACTTTAATATCATACATAATTGTTTGCATTCTTTTCAGTGTCTAATTCTTTCCCAGACTTCAGTTGTCTTTGAGCTCACATTTATTTAGTTTCTCTTAATTTGTTTAAGAAGTACACATAGTCATTGACCTAGTGTTTAGTACTTCCCTGAGAATTCACTCTATCATGTAGTTACAAAAATGCTCACCATAAAATTATTTATAATGATAAATTGAAAACCATATAAATGTTATAGGTAAGCTTATTAGTTCATTAAATGTGTTCTATCCATAAATGTGATATGTAGTCATTAAAAAAGATAGTGTTGAGCTGTTTTTATTAACATATACATATATCTATGATTTTTTTTTTTTTTTTGGCCGCGCCATGTGGCTTGTGGGATCTTAGTTCCCCAACCAGGGATTGAACCTGGGCCCTCAGCAATGAAAGTGCAGAGTCCTAACCACTGGGCTGCCAGGGAATTCCCAATATACCTATGATTTTTTTAATGAGAAAAGCAGGTTACAAGGAAGCACATACAATATAATCTCATTTTTGTGGAGGAAAAGTTAGATACTTGTATATGTATAGAAAAAAAGTCTGAAGAATCCTATCCAAAATTGGAGAGCAAGATTAGCAGTCTTAGTTTGTATCCAAGTCCAGTAGTAATTTTCCGGATCTTCATTTGTTTTGGTACCACTAACTGTAACTATTAATTCTGGCCCCTGGAAAAGCCTCTGTCTTGTCCTGGATATAAATAAATCACCTCTCCCCTTAGTTCAACAAAAAAAAAGGCTGGAGTTTTTTTTAAAGGAACTTTTCTAGGAAAATAAACAAAAAGTCACAATGAAAGCATAGAAACCAAAGTGTTTACAGAACACACATTACTTTTTCCTAAGTAGTAAAAGTCTATCCACCAGCTAGCTTAGCTGATGCGGTTTATGGCACTCTAAAGTCCTTGTGGCAATTCTTTACCCAGATCTTTCTAGCCAAACCTAGTAAGTTGGAAGTTTTGATTCAGTACTACCATTTAGGAATGTTGTAGAAGAAAATGGGATGGCATAGAAAAATGTATATAAAATAGTAAATAAAAAAATCAGATTATAAAATAGTATATATGATGGTATCCTAATTTTGTGTAAAGTATATGGTGTAATGTACAGAAGAAAACAAACAAAACAGATAATCTTGAAATGGTAGCAGTGGTTATCTTTAAGTGGTGGAATTACAGCTCATTTTAAATTTCTTTCTGCTTCTCTATTTTTCTAAATTTTTACAGAAATGTAGTAATTCACGTCAAACTTATAAGGCTTCATATTACCACAGTCACGTCCTCAGGTTCCTCCTTGGTGGATTCAACCAGCCTCAGATTGTATACTATATTTGCACTCCGTGGTTGTTTGAATCCTCAGATGCAGAACCATGGATAAGGAGGACTGACTAAGGGACTTGAGCATGGGGGTAGGGTGGGGTATCCTGGAACCAGTCCCCCATGGATGTCAAGGCTTGACTGTATAGTTTCTACTACAGACACGCCGTGTTTTATTGTGCTTAGCTTTACAGTACTTCACAGATCGTGTTTTTTACAAATTGAAGGTTTGTGGCAATCCTGTGTCAAGCAAATCTATCAGTGCCATTTTCCCAACAACATTTGCTCTTTTCATTGTCTCTGTGTCACATTTCGGTAATTCTGGCAATATTTCAAACCTTCCACCAGCAAAAAGATTACGACTTGCTAAAGGCTCAGGTAATGTTTAGTATTTTTTAACAGTGAAGTATTTTTAAATTAAGGTGTATACATTGTTTTTTTAGATGTAATGCTACTGTACACTTAATAGACTACTGTATAGTGTAAACATAATTTTTATATGCACTGGGAAACCAAAAAAATGCATGCAACTCGCTTTATCGTGATATTCACTTTATTGCAGTGGTCTAGAACTGAACCTGCAATATCAAAGGTATGCCTGTATATCAGTTCTAAACTCCTCTGGATGTTTTATAAAGGCTCTTTCTTTTTTTCTTTTTGGCTGCACCACATGGCATGTGGGATCTTAGTTGCCCAACCAGGGATCAAACCCGTATATAAAGGCTCTTTTTAATCCAGCTTTTTCTACCTATCTAAATCTTCATAGTTTTGCCTCTGAATAGTCACCTTGTTCTTGGGCAGGAGGCATTATTAAATAAAGCTAAGAACATGTATGATCACTTCTTTTTTTTTTTTTTAATTATAAAGACAGCTTTCCATCTTTTTTTTAATTTATTTTTTATTTATTTTTTAATTTTTATTTTATGGCTGTGTTGGGTCTTCGTTTCTGTGCGAGGGCTTTCTCTAGTTGTGGCAAGCGGGGGCCACTCTTCATCACGGTGCGCAGGCCTCTCACTATCGCGGCCTCTCTTGTTGCGGAACACAGGCTCCAGACGCGCAGGCTCAGCAATTGTGGCTCACGGGCCTAGTCGCTCCGCGGCATGTGGGATCTTCCCAGACCAGGGCTCGAACCCGTGTCCCCTGCATTGGCAGGCAGATTCTCAACCACTGTGCCACCAGGGAAGCCCTGATCACTTCTTGTTTAGTATTGAAAGTACCCTCTCTTGTCTTTTGGTTTATATAGTGCTGGAGCCAGCTAGGGTCCAACAGTGATCCACAAATTTGTACATTGTGACTGACTTCTCTTTCCAGTATATCTACCAGATGCTTAGTTGTCCTCAGAGTCTGTTAGCAAATCAAAATGGTGTTAAACCTGGGAAAGTACTGCTCTTTAAAGATGTTAGCTGATTGTTGTTATTTAGCTGTCTATTATGTGCAGTGGTGGGTGTTGGGCATTGCAGCTGGCAATACGATCAAGGAAATGGGGGAACACAGTAAGATATAGAAAACCTCAACTTTCTGTAAATTTGAATGGGTTGCTTTCTTACAGTGAATTTTAAAGTTCTTGGGTCCTTAAGTTTAGAAATCTATATAATAATAAATGAAATACAGTCACCAAAATAAACTTTGAGGATTATAAAAATAACCCAAGTATACTAGTTAGGACCGACGAGGCTGTTATGTATTAACAAATAATCCCCAAATTGCAATTGCTTAAAGCAATAAAGTTTCATTTATTGTTCACATTACAGACTGATGCAGGTTGCATGTTTCTCTTTGCAGCTCTCTCTAAGCAGTGTCCTCTTCCATTATTTGATGCCACCATCTTCATATGTAGCCTCCTAATTTGTGACAGAAGGGAAGAGAGATTGTAGGTGATTTGCACAGAAGATTTTATTGGCATAGTTGGAAGTGGCTCATTCAGTTTCACTTACATTCTTATGGTTAGAACCCAGTTTCGTGGCACATAAAAGTAAGGAAGGCTGATCTTCCTCTGTGCCTAGGAAAAATATAATGAAATGGGGTCACAAAGCATCGTGTCTGCCACACCAAAGTTTTAGAAGAATAAAATGTGCCACGAACCATATCTTATAGATGGGCTCTCTGTTTTTTTTCTCTTTATCTGTTTGCCTTCTCTCTAGTTTCCTTCTTGCTCTCTGCCTTTCTGTCACATTAAGCTGCCCAAGGTTGCAGTGGAGTGAGTGAAAAATGATCTCTTTCCCTATTGCCTTTATTTCTTAAGGGAGAAGAAAGTCCCAACTCTAAGTAAGTACATCTTGCTAGTAAAGCTTTTTGTACAAAACTTTAAACTTCTCTCTTCAAAAAATAAAATCTGAACTTGTTGAATCAATCATATTTAGTTTTTATTTAAAATCTGAGCAACTTAGAGTAGCATATTCTCATAGCTTTGCCTAATCTATAAATGTCAATTTTTATTTATACTATCCATAGAAAAAGGTCTCACTGTATCTGAAGAGATTCATTTCTTTATTCATTCATCAAATTTTAGTTGAGCTCCTGTTATATGCCAGGCACTATTCTAGGTATTGGGGATATAGTGATGAACAAGACAGAATTCTTATCTTGTATTCTGGTCAGATTTATTGATCATCAAGATCTGTGATGGATGGTGCAATGTATCAATTAGTAACCATAAATTAATTAGTTAACATACCAACTATAAGGATTACAAAATTAGAGTAAGCATCATAGGATTAGTGCAATGTAAACAGATTCATGGTGGTTGGTATTTAGAAACCATAATATCACGGAATAATATGGATCTGTTTTTTCTTTTAGCTTTAAAGAAACCCCCTGTTTCCTTTTCTCAATATGAAAGTCATCAGGTAATCTCCCATCTTCCAACTGGACAACCTCTCTCCCCAAATATGGTTCCAGGTATGAAGTCTTATTCTTAAAATTCCATTTGAAAATCAATTTTCTGGTCATGTATTGTTACATAGTGAATAAAACATGTCATTTAGCAGCACAGTGAAGTATCATTCATTATTCTAGTTAACTTTGTATATTATCAAATGACTGATAAAAGCTCAGGGGGAAATCATTACAAAATGAACTTTGTCTAATGGACTGTTAAGAGTGGAAGAATTATTTGTTCTGCCACTCTGGACTACGTTCCCTTTCATCACTACCAGTATATATGTATTTACCTTCTCCAAAATGTGTTCAAGTTTATCTCACAGAGGTCTTCTATAAAATGAGATCCGCCTGTATTAAACTCCCTACTCTGTACTTATCTGTGTGTTTTCTACTGAATACCTACTCAATTTTACAGAAATGTTCCCCTAAAATGAGAATTGATGTGATTAAAATTAATTGTAATAAAGATCTAAATCGAGGCTTTGATGAGTTAAAAAGGGAAGTGGGGGAAAGAAAAGTTATATCCAGGAGATACTAATAAGAAAGAATCAAGAGTTAACAGTTGTGTCGCTGTGTAGATGAAAATGACTTCAAGATTAGAAATTCTAAAAGCCTTATTGGATTTTGGAGATTTCAGACAGCAATATAGAATTTGGAGGGAAGAAAAGTTACAGGTGTCACTGCCATTTTAATCTTCGGGTTTCTACTATTGATATATATTCCATTGATGAATAGGTTTATAATCAATACTAAAGATACCCACCTGGGAATGATTAGTAAACTTCACACAACTAAAATCACATTGGTTATAAGATTTGATTAAAGAAATAAAATAAAGCTTTAAAAAAAAGCTACCTGACTACCCAGTATCAGATAACAGTGTGTCTTACCTTTTCTCAAGTAGGTCTTATGAAATTCTTCTGCAAAATATGACCTTAATTTGATGTTTTTATGCCATAGATTCTCATGTAAACCACAATGGAAACCCCAGAACTTCAAGACAGAACCCTTCCAATCCTCTTCAACATTTAATTCCAGGCCCTAACTTGGAGAGTGAACCCAGAATTCAAGCAGATATTCTAAAGCAGGCTACCAAGGATCGAGCCGGTGATCTCCATAAATTGAAGCAAAGTAAGAATCAGTTGATGAATATTATGCTGAAAAGATTTCTTTAAATATATTTATTTACAAGTCTCAATTAAGGTCTTCATTATTATAATCTCTAACTAATGGATGTATAGTGAAGTTACATACATATAAAGAGAAAGTATGACAGTTGTAAAATTTAAAAGAAAAGTAGGTATTAAATGGATAGAGATATTTTAAAGAACACTTTCAAAAACTTCTCTTGTTCTCCAGTGTTAAAAAATAAATTTCAGGTGAGTTGATTTTAAAAAATGCTATTAGTTCTTATGAATGTAAAATTTTTCTGAGAAGTGAGAGAAGATATATTTTGTTAGGCTAACATATGAAAACTTTGATTAGAAAGGAGGGAAGATAAAGAGTTTTGAAAAATGAGTTCTGGAAGAAATAAAGACTGCCATGGTAGAAAGTTCAATGCTGTTTCCTTTTCCATTCCCTCCAATTGCAATTTGCTTCATTTAGGTGTTAGAAGTGAAAGAAATTGAACAAATTCATAGTACTGTGTAATAATGTTTGACTGCTTAATTGTTTCAGAGGTATTGATTATGATAAATGGACAATACCTGTTAATCTGCATAATTTTCTAATTGGTAGATTTTCAAGATGTATAAGAAAAAATTCTGGTAGTAGACAGAATTGGGGACAGGACAGCGGCTCTTAGACCAGCTCTCTTAAACTGTACTTCTCACTGCTTCTGCTTTTTAAGGCTTCTTCCCTTCAACTTCTGAATAGACAGAATGTCTGAAAGCTCCAGTTTGCTTTTGTTTACTTTTAATGATGGTTTCTATGGCAACAACTCTTCAGAGCAGTGTTTAGGCATTTACTTGTACACAGGTTGTTTGTACTGTGATAACTGCACAGTGTTACATTTTTAAATTGGTCTTATGACAGTTATTCATATTTCTGCATCTATATGAATGTATAGTTTGTGTACATTTAATTGACTTTCCTTCATTGACATTTTAAAGCATATCCATGTATCTTGACGGAAGTATTATATAAAAAATGTTTTTATTTACAAGAATATGGTTAACATTTTAAATACAGTAAAAAAATATTTCCTCCAAATCTTGTTGGGGAATTGGCTTCAAAACTTTTCTCTCAACAAAAAGAGGTTTATAGTAAGGTCAGAATCTTACTAAGATAAAATATCTTAATTTGATCACAAGATTTTCTTCTATGTATAGTTTATTCTATAAAAATTGTTATTGTTGTCTTACCTCTCTTTTTTTTAACCAGTCTTTGGGTAAAGAATGTGATTGGAAAATGATCACCAGGAAATTATTACTTTACACAGTTTTTTGTTTTTTTTGGCTGTGCCGTGTGGCATGTAGGTTCCTAGTTCCCCAACCAGGGATCAAACCCGTGCCCCCTGCAGTGGGAGCATGGAGTCCTAACCACTGGACCACCAGGGAATTTCCTACAATTTATTTTTAAAAGAGCCTATTGAGTTTTAAAATCTTACTCCGAATTCTTTTCAATGTATATATAGAGTTGAAATCAATGTAAGCACTATTTTGTGATTTACTTTGGCATTATTTCTTACATGCATTTTAACCTATCAAATAGTTATGTAGTTGTCATTTAAAAATATACATATACACACACGTAGACATATGCATATATTCCATTGTGTTTAGGCAATAATAGTAGTTCATTTAGCTCTACTCTTTGATTATTTAAATTATTTCGTATTTTCTTATGTTAGATGTCATGATTATGAATATCTTTTTTTCAAATTATTTCCTGCTTCTCCTACTTTGGGTATTCCTTTAAAAGTGTAGTCCCCTAACTGAATTTATTAGGTCAAAGTACTTGACTAACTTTATAGCTCCTGTTACATGATGTCAGATTGTTCTCTAGGACAGTTTCACAATGTCACTAGAGATGTTTACATTTATTTATTTCCCTAAGGCCTGGCCACGTTTGCTTTTTAACTCTTTTGTAAGGCATTTAGAATATAATGATTCCTTAAGGGTGTTTTAATAGGCATTTACTTTCTGGTGGCCTGTCCATTTTTATGTGAGGAATTATACTATAATTATATCTTGGTATATAATCTGTGCATCAGTTTTGACCACTGAGCCTGATAACTTTGGAGATTGATCCTATACCTTTCTGTCAAATCTTTATCAATAATTCAGATGCTAACCTTTGATAAATTAACTTTACTACAGTTTCCTCTTCTGCCTTTTGTGATATGAGACTTTATTATATCATGCAAATGATTTTTTTAGAAATTAAAAATAAGTTTAAAATTGTGGTAAAATACATATAAAATTCACCAAAGTGCACAATTCAGCGGTATTTAGTACATTTATGATGTTGTGCAATCATTACAACTGTCTAGTTCCAGAAAGTATTCATCACTACAAAAGAAAACCCTGTACCCATTAAGCAGTCACTCCCCATTTTCTCCTACCCACAGTCCTTGGCAATGACTAACCTATTTTCTGACTCTATGGATTCACCTTGAATCCTGGATATTTCATGTAAATGGAATCATACAATATGTAGCCTTTTGTGTCTGGCTTCTTAGCATACTGTTTTCAGAGTTCAGCCATGTTGTCGCAGGTATCATTACTTTATTCCTCTTTTGGCTGGATAATATTCAGTTGTATGAATACATTTTGTTTATCCATTCATCTGTAGATGGGCATTTGGATTGTTTCCACTTTTTGGCTATTGTGAATAGTGCTGCGATGAACATTCATTTACAAGCTTTTGTTGAACACTTGTTTTCAATTCTTTAAGTGTGTACCTAGATGTAGAATTGCTGGGTTATATGGTAATTCTATGTTTAGCTTTATAGGAAAGTGCCAAACTATTTTCCACAGCAACTGCACCATTTTACGGTTCCATCAGCAATGCACGAGAGTTCCAGTTTCTCGACATCCCTGTCAACACTATCAGTATTTTCCACTGTTGCTGTTGTTTTTACTGTTGCCATCCTAGCGCGTGTGAAGTGGTATCTCATTGTGATTTTCATTTGCATTTCCCTAATGACTAATGACATTGAGCATCTTTTCATGTACTTGTTGGCCATTTGTATATCTTCTTTAGAGAAATGTATATTCAAGTCTTTTGCCCATTTTAAAATTGGGTTGTTTGTCTTTGCTGTTGAGTTTTAAGCATTATTTATGTATTCTGAATACTAGACCCTCATCAGATGTATGATATGCAAATATTTTTACCCATTCATTATATTAGTTTCAGGTGTATAACATGATGATTCAGTGTTTGTATACATTGCAAAATGGTCACAACAATAATAGTTTTAGCTCTTATATGTAAGTTTTTGATCTATTTTAAGTTAATATTTATATACAGTATGAGGTAAAGATCCAACTATATTCTTCTGTGCATCGGTATTCAGTTGTCCTAGCACTATTTGTTGAAGACACCTTCTTTCTCCATTGAACAGTCTTGGTATCCTTGTTGAAAATCAGTTGACCACACATGTGTGGGTTTATTCTGGATTCTTAATTCTGTTCCATTGAGACCAGATGCCAGGAGCACACTGTTTTGATTACTGTCACTTTGTAGTAAGTTTTGAAATTGGGAAGTGTGAGTCTTCCAACTTTGCCCTTCTTTATAAGATTATTTTGACTGTTTGGCATCTCTTACAATTCCATGTGAATTTTAGGATCTGCTTGTCTATTTCTACTAAAGAGACAGTTGGGATTTTAATAGGAATTACATTAAATCTGTAGATTGCTTTGGGGAGTATTATCATTTGAACAATATTAGGTCTTCCAATCCATGAAGATGGGATGTCTTTCCATTTATTTAGGGTATCTTTAATTTTCTTCAGCAGTTTTTGTAGTTTTCAGTGTACAAGTCTTTTGCCTCCTTGGTTAAATTTATTCCTAAACATTTAATTATTTTTTATGTTATTGTAAATCAAATTGTTCTCTTAATTTCCTTTTCAGATTGTTCATTGCTAGTGCATAGAAATATGACTGATTTATTTGTTTCCTTGGCTTTTGGTTTTAAAAATTCTAATGCAAATTTCTAAGAATATGCTAATATTTGGGTTCATCTTAGAATGGTATTTTATTTTCACTCTTTTAGAAATAATAGTGTTTTTAAATATACTGTAAAAATTACCTATGTCATATACATTAGCATATACATAAACATATGTGTATATATATATATAAAAAGTCAATATTTTGAATATGATTCAAAAACTTTATGAGTATTTTACATCAACTACATTTTTTTTTTTTTTACCTTTTGATGTCCCTTCACCCATTTCTCCCATGTCCCCACCCCCAACCTCTGCCAACCACCAATCTGTTCTCTGTATCTATGAGCTTGATTTTTTTTTTTTTTTCTTTTTGGCTGCATTGGGTCTTTGTTGCTGTGGGCTTTCTCTAATTGTGGCAAGCCGGGGCTACTCTTCGTTGCGGCATGCGGGCTTCTCATTGCAGTGGCTTCTCTTGTTGTGGACCACGGGCTCTAGACACACGAGCTTCAGTAGTTGCAGCACATGGGCTCAGTAGTTGTGGCACGTGGGCCCTAGAGCACGCAGGACTCAGTAGTTGCGGCACGCGGGCTCGCGGGCTGGGCTCTAGGGCATGCAGGCTTCAGTAGTTGTGGCTTGCGGGCTCTAGAGCACAAGCTCAGTAGTTGTGGCTCACGGGCTTAGTTGCTTCATGGCATATGGGACCTTCCCGGACCCGGGATCAAGCCTGTGTCCCCTGCATTGGCAGGCGGATTCTTAACCACTGTGCCACCAGGGAAGTCCCTATGAGCTTGATTTTTATTTGTTTGTTTTACTTTTTCTTAGATTCTACATATAAAAGAGATCATATGGTACTTACTTATTTCACTTGGCATAATACCATCAAGGTTCAACCATGTTGTTGCAAATAGCAAGATTTCATTCTTTTTTGTTGCTAAATAGTATTTCATTGCATATATATACCACACTTTCTTTGTCCATTCATCCACCAATGGACACTTAGGTTGTTGCCATATCTTGGCTATTGTAAATAATGCTGCAGTGAACATGGGGGTGCCTGTTTCAAGTTAGTGTTTTCATTTTCTTCAGATAAATACCCAAAATGGAATTTCTGGATCATATGGTAATTATATTTTTAATTTTTTGAGGAACCTTCATACTGTTTTCTGTAGTGGTTGTACCAATTTACATTACAAAGAGCATAAGGGTTCCCTTTCCTCCACATTTCTCCAATTATGACTGATTTTTGTTTGTTGATCTTGTATCCTGCAACTTAGCTGAATTTAACACAATAGGTTTTTATTTGTGTATATTCCAGCATATCCATCTTGACTCTTATGACAACTTTCATTTCTTTTATTGAAAATCATCTGTCCTTTTTCTGGCCGTAAATATACTACTCAATTTTCATTTATTTTTTTTTTACCACGAGTGGATTATTTGACCTCTTTGGAATATTCAGTGATCCAAATTTAGTTTTCTCTATCTTGATAACCACTTGTCCCAGGATTAGTATTTATTTTCCCTTTGTGATGTTTACTTCTGATTTATCTTGTACACACATAAACTCACATTAAATTATTTCACTATTTTTATCTCTCTCTAGAATTTCCATTTTTTTCCATTTCTTGTCTTTATCCATAGCATATGGTACGCTTCTGATACCAATTCCAATGTGTGTGGGTTTTTCCCACACCACTAAGCAATTCTCTAACACCAGCTGGGTATCTACAGTTTAACTCAATTCTGACACTATCTACCTGGAGATAGCCTCAGATCTCACAGGTTAAGGGCTCAGTCCTCCCCCACTTCAGATGCCAATTACAAGTCCAGATTGTTGCCTATATTTCTGACTGACTGGATGAAGATCTAAGGTACCAACAGCCCCTTCCTTGGGTGCAGTTAATTTGCTGGAGCAGCTTGCAGAACTCGGAGAAACATTTTACTTACTAGATTACCAGCTTATAAAAAATATAACTCAGGAGGAGCCATATGGAAGAGTTGCATAGGACAGCACAGAGCTTCCATGCCTGTTCCAAGCATGCCAATCTCCCCAAATCTCCATGGGTTTTTATGGAGGCTTCATTACATAGGCAATACACATTCATTACATTGCTTTATAATAATCTGAACCTACCTTAAAATTTTTAAAAAACTAAATTTTTCTCTGTTCTTCCAGAAGTGTCAGTTTATCAAGTTCTATGACTAGCCTCAAATGTAGTTTTAATTACAATTTTATCCTGTTTTTTAATCCTTACTGTTTTCTACTTTGGTTTTATCCTCCTCAAAATCATATTTGCCTAAAAGTTTCTATATAGTAGAAGAATTATTTAAAATAAACATTTGGGACTTCCCTGGCAGTCCAGCAGTTAAGACTCCGTGCTTCCACTGCAGGGGGTGCGGGTTCCATCCCTGGTCGGGGAACTAAGATTCTGCATGCTGCGCAGAGTGACCAAAAAGGAAAAATAAAATAGAATAGAATAGAAAACAAATATTTAAGGTATATACAAGGAACTGTTACCAGAAGGGGGACCCCTTCCAGGGCCCTAGAGTGGGCTCTTGTCTAACACTTGGAAATGAATTGTCCGTGGAGACGCATTTACTGACAAAGCAAAAGACTTTATTGGAAAGGAGCGCTCGAGCAGAGAGCAGCAAGGTAAGGGAACCCAGGATAACTGCTCTGCCACGTGGCTTGCAGTCTCAGGTTTTATGGTAATAGGGTTAGCTTTCTGGGTTGTCTCTGGCCAATCATCTTGCCTGTGCCCATATTTGGTCCTATTCAAGGCCTTTCCTGATGGCGTGTGCATTTCTCAGTCAAGATGGTTTCCAGCAGGAGGGTTTCTGGAAGGTTGGCAGGACATATTATGGACTGGTGTCTCCTCCCTTCTTTGGGAACCAAATTCTCCCGGTTGGTTTGTGGTGGCAGCACTGTGTTCATTATCAGGACCTCCTGTTGTGAGACTACTCATGCAGGTGGTTATTATCATGTCTGGCCAAGGTGGGTGGTTTTGGTCAATGGTTTCCTAACAGAACCATTAGAGATAATCTAATGCCCTGTTACTCACTACTCTGGACTAGCAGCATCCACATCACCTGTGATTGTTAAGAAGGTTTCAGACCCTACCCTAGACCTTATTTATATTTACATTAAAGTTTGAGACTCCACTATTATGTGATTTCTTCATTTTACAGACAAGAAAATTTAGATCCAGAGTGTTTAATTTACTTGAGGCAAATAGTGGAACAACCGGGACTGTTATCTAGGTCCCTTATCTTCAGGTTCACTGCTTTTTCACTGTATCACACTACCTCCTCTATACTTTTAAAGTTTTGGAAAAATTCTTTAATAGTTCCTTTTCTTGTTCTATTTCTGGCAAACTCCTAATCGTACTTTAAAGCTGTGCTCTGCTGGCATCTATTTGATAAAGCCCTTCTCATATCCCTACTGTCTTGACCAAATCAATCATTCCCTTCTCAATGTATAGTTGACCCTTGAACAACATGGATTTGAACTGCATGGGTCCACTTATATGTGGATTTTTTTCACTAGTAAATACTACAGTACTACGCAGTCTGCAGTTGATTGAATATGAGGATGTGGTTGCTGCATGTATGGAGGTGCAACTTTAAATTATATGTAGATCTTTGACTGTGTGGAGGGTCATTACCCCTAACCCCCATGTTGTTCAAGGGTCAACTGTACTTCAATCCATTGAACATATTATCATTAGTGTATATACCACATCATTTTGTAATTCACTGTTGAAGGGGAGGAAAAAATTTTCCATGACCTTTTTAGGATCCCTGGCTGGGTCTGAAAATTAAACTGAGAAAGATTAACAGGAAAAAAAAACCTACAAATTTATTTAACATGACACAGGGCCCTTCATAAGGAAAAGGAGACCCAAATAAATGGTTAAACCTGAATTTTTATTTTTAAAAAAATTTAAACAGTAAGTATATATGGGAAATAATTACTGTAGTAGTGCAGAAAATTTATCTAATCATTTTACATTATAAAAATGATTTATGCAGAAGTGGTTTAGTTTAGAGAAATTGGCATTCTTATTACTGACATCATTTGGATATAACTGAGAAAAAATATAAGATGAATAAAAAGTTTTTGGAACATGATATCCAAGAAAGTTTTTAATCTTCGTTTTGTTTTCAGTCAGTGTCAAGGTGACTCTCTCCAGGTCATTGTGCAATAAGCTATTGGTACAAACCAAAACATGATTATGGAAATACTGTATGAGTTTACCCACCCTTTTACTGAGAATTTCCTCTCTATTGTCTCCTCCCCTTAGTGAAATAACTTCAAATTCCCTAATTTCAACATATTCCATAATAATATGTCTAACTATAAAATTATATATTTACATAATATGTATATGTAAAATATATATACATACACACAACACTTAATACTCATGCAAATATTAGAGAAAAGTAAGAGATTCTTTAAGATACATTTTTAAAGGCAGGAAAAAAGAGGCAGAGGGAGAAAAAAAAAAAAAAGAGGCAGAGGGAGAGATATCCATTCAGTTTAAACAGAGAAAGGCAGAAGACAGATCACATATTTCATTGAGTCTGAAAGTCATTAATTTTAAGTTCAACACTTTTTTTTAATTTTTGGCCACGCCGTACGGCTTGCAGGATCTTAGTTCCCTGACCAGGGATCAAACCCGTGTCCCCTGCAAAGGAAGAGTGGAGTCTTAACCACTGGACCGCCAGGGAAATCCCAACACGTTTTTTTTTTTTTTTTTACCACCAAGAAAGGAAAAAAGTTGCTGCCAGTTACACTATGACACATCACTGATTTGAAGATATATCCTGATGTTAGCAGTATTAAAGGTGAAAAAGTCCATCTTAGAATCAATGAAATGTATATGTAGTATTTTTTGTCTTTTTTCTTTTTTGAGTGATATCTTCTTTCTTAAAAATCCATTTTCAAGATTAATATTTTAGATTAACATTAGGGTAAGTTTTACCTCCAAGTAACTGAAATGGTAAATGAGAATGTCAGTATGCTGCAAAAGTTTCCTTTTTTAATGAATTATCTCTGAAGTCTAAAACGTGTTTAGTGACCCGTTCATAAAGAAAAGGTTTCCTTTGCCAATAAACAAGTTATAGGTTTGATACAAATGAGTGATCATTATTCATGTCTGGAACTTCATGGGCTCAGCCCTCCTAGTTAATAATTAATGCAGAATTGGGAACATATTTGCCTACTTTTTGTTTCTTCTAGATTAGTGTTCGAAGTGCAAATCTATATTATTAGGCTAATTTCCCCTTCCAATTTATTATTATTTTTAAATAATTTTTATTGGAGTGTAGTTGCTTTACAATGTCGTGTTAGTTTCTACCATACAGCAAAATGAATCAGCTATACGTATACATATTTGTCCTCTTTTTTGGATTTCCTTCCCGTTTAGTTCACCACAGAGCACTGAGTAGAGTTCCCTGTGCTATACGGTAGGTTCTCATTAGTTATCTATTTTATACATAGTATCAATAGTGTATATAAGTCAATCCCAATCTCCCAATTCCTCCTACCTCTCCCTTCCCCCTTGGTATCCATACATTTGTTCTCTACATCTGTGTCTATTTCTGCTTTGCAAATAAGGTCGTCTATACCATTTTTCTAGATTCTACATATATGCATTAATATACAATATTTGTTTTTCTCTTTCTGACTTACTTCACTCTGTATGACAGTCTCTAGGTCCATCCATGTCTCTACAAATGACCCATTTTCATTCCTTTTTATGGCTGAATAATATTCCATTTCCCCCTCCACTTGCGAACCCTTCAACAAATTTGTTATTCAGTCTTCAAAATAAATGTATTTGTCTTCCTTCCAAATTCTTAGTTTGTTTGTTTTTTTATTAGCTGTTACATAATTAAATAGTGCAATCTGGTATCTCACTATGGTACAGATTTTAGGACCAACTATTCCTTTTCCAATCAATGCTAAATACTTAGCATTGAATGTTTTTATAATAGGCTTGATGAAGAGTGGAAAGATATGATAGGACAAAGGATATGAAGTAAGTGTAGTAAACTGGGAGAAATTTAGCAAGGCTCATTTGTTCAGGTTCTTCTTGATGTCCTTCTGTCTTGGATATAAGGATATTCCTTTACTCCAGGTATAGGGAAGGTACCACTCACGTGAGGGTTTTATGACCTGCTTCAGGGGAAGGTCAGAAAGTCCTTTCTGCACATGCCATTTCTCAAATTCCTTCAGCTTGAAATATTTAATATTTCAAGGTGCTATATTTTCAGGTTGCATGTCGTGAAACCTGTCATTCCCCTGTCTGAAACTTCCATATGAAGTTTCACAATCCAGAAACTGAGTTGTTAGCTTGCTCCATAACCCACTGAACTAGTCTCAGTCCTGGGTATTTCAAGGGAAACATAAGAAAAACAAAGGTTAATGGTTGGTACAAACTGTAAACTCGGTTTTTTAGTCCAGAAGACAGTCAATCAAGATTTTCTAGATGTTGGACTTGAAGCATCTTCAGATGCTTCATATTGCATTGGCAATATGACAGCTTTTCCTTGAATATCTGGTGATGTCATCAGGTGATCTGTTGAACTTTCTAAGTGGCCTAAATGGCAACAGGCACAAAGGTTGTCCATACATGAACTGTTGTGGTGATTTCTCTGAAGTTTATATCAAACTGTCCATCTTCAGCTTGCAAGGCTTTGGGAAAAGGACAATTTTAAGTTTTAATGATTCAAAGTTAGAAGGGGTGAGAAAAATTGGAAACTTTAATTTGGAGAGTTGCAGCCAGATATTGAAGGAAACTAAAAGGATTCAGCATCTAGTCTAGTTTGCAGGTAGGTAACAAGATCTTAAAGACAATAAATAGGACTAGTATTTAATAGCCACAAGGGTTTACTGTCATTTTCTATTGAAGCATCATTTTTCTCTCTATAGTCACCCCATTTCTATCAAAGATAATCAAAGACTATTTTTCAAAATAAGTCTAGTCTCATTAAACTTGGCCTGATTATTTATGTGAGTGCAAGAATAGTGATTGACCACATAGGTCTTTTGAGTTTTCTGTGCTGGAACTTTTCATAAGGATTCTCAGATTGGATCTTTAAAAGCCTCTGGAGGCAAGGAAGCCAAGCCAGAGACTCGCCTTCAGACTTCGCCTGCAGTACCTAGAGACAATTCCTATCTTCTTGAGGTTCACAAGATATCCTGAAGTTCCTGGGCCTGCCAGGAAGTGACCTTCCTTATTCATCTGTAAGGCTGGGAACTTTGTATACCAGGTATAAGCTGGTTTTTTTCGAGGGAGGATGGGGGCACTTTATAAGTATTGACACTTTAATCTCAGCCCTAGTTCCATGAAGCTGTCTGGTCATATCTGATTTTATGCATCATTCTCAAATATGACATTCTAGTCAGAGCCTTGGTAATATAGCCAAAGTTTCCAACTGTGTTCTATTACAAGGAGAGCAGATTCTTACTGAACTTAAAATAACTATATTGGGGCTTCCCTGGTGGCGCAGTGGTTGAGAGTCTGCCTGCTAATGCAGGGGACACGGGTTCGAGCCCTGGTCTGGGAAGATCCCACATGCCGCGGAGCGGCTGGGCCCGTGAGCCACAATTGCTGAGCCTGCGCGTCTGGAGCCTGTGCCCCGCGACGGGAGGGGCCGCGATAGAGAGAGGCCCGCGCACCGCGATGAAGAGCGGTCCCCGCACCGCGATGAAGAGTGGCCCCCGCTTGCCGCAACTGGAGAAAGCCCTCGCACGAACCGAAGACCCAACACAGCCAAAAATAAAATAAATAAATAAATAAAATCAAGTAAAACTTTAAAAAAAAAAAAAAAAATAACTATATTGCCATGAAAACAAGCTTTCTGACTAAGAGTTCCTGCATTCTGGAGGGATTAGGTAGGGAGAAAAAGTAGTTGTTTTATCTTTATTCACAAAAGTATACTTTTGTGAATAAAAATAAATAACACCAAATTGCTGTGTTATAGATAGTTTAAGAGATAAGAGGAAAAGGTTTCCTTAAATCTGGAAAACAAAAGATTAAAGTACCTCAATGTTGGGTAGGGTGTCCTGAATCCTATAACTGTTTGTATACATGTCCTCTCTGTTAGAGTGGTAACTCACAAGGGCAGGAACTGTGTCTTCTTCTTTTTTATTTTCCCAGCCTTGCATGTACATAGTAAACATTTGTTAAACTTACTGCATTACTTTTGGAATTTTATATTTCTGTAGTTAGTCACACAATCAAAATGATTACTTGGTCATAAATTATATAATACATGAGAAGTTCCCTACTTTTAATTTCTTTATTCTAAAATTCTTAGTCCTGAAACTTTTATAGTCTCTCTCTTTTTTTAAATTGTAGTTTATGGATTGTTTAAATTTTTTTTTATTTTCAAAAAACCCAACTACTAATTTTGCCACTTTTTAATTTTCAATCTGCCTTTTATTTTGTTCTTTGCTATTTGTGACTTGTCACTTTATTCCCCTTTTAAGTTTTTGGACAGATACTTAATTCTTCACACTTAATTCTTTCTTACTAATATATTAACTTATAAACAAATTTTATCAAACGCCTGTTAGGCAAAACACTATGCATTTGTAAACACAATTTTTCCTCTGTTGTTTCGTTGTGTGTATTAAGTTTTTATATACTAAATTTCCATTTCTATTGTCTTTTAAAAATTTTTGCCATTTTATTCTGACTTTATTCTTCATGAATAAGCATTAAGGGCATTTTTTTTTCTCTATAGTTTTAATTGTTTTTGTTTGTTTGTTTGGCCATGCTGTGTGGCTTGCAGAATCTTAGTGCCCCAACCAGGGATTGAACCTGGGCCCTCAGCAGTGAAAGCATGGAGTTCTAACCACTGGACTGCCAGGGAATTCCCTCTATAGTTTTAATTGTTAACTTCACTTTTCCATCTGCATTCAAAATAGGTAAAAGAGAACGTTTAGAAGAGCAGATGAGGGATAAATGTAATTGTTCATTAGGGAGATAAAGGCTTATAGGAATGGCCAGGCTTTAGTGGAACTTGAAGAAAGTGATCTTGTGTTAGGCTAGATCTATATGTTCTGTTTCCAAAACTTTGTTAAATAGCAAAAATAATTCTTTGCAGAGATTGAAAACTGATGACACTTCACCATATCCAGCTAGCATATTAGTTTTGTTCAGTCCACACAGTGATTTTTAAAAATCTGAAATAGTTGCCAGTATTTAAAAGTCAAGAGATTTCATGTAAAATTCAAAGCCTCTAATTCTCTTAAACCAGATTGTTTGACATAATCACTGGAACTGATTATGACTATTCTGTTTAGAATGAGACTTGCCTTGTCCCATTTCTCATAATCCCACTTTGACGTATTACGTCCAATTATCTTGCTTGTCTGATACTTGGAGGCATTTGAGTTTGTGGCCCCTTTCTATAACATGAGAATATAGAATAGAAACCTTGTAGTTGATCTAGGGCAGGGGCTTAGCTGTTAGGAATCCATGGCAGTATAGAAAGGTACATGAGGTTAGACTGGGCTTGAGAGGGAAGTATTACCTGAAAGTTAGCGAGCAAGGGGCATTAGACTGAGAAGTAATATTGAAAAATGGTAAATGAGGAGATGGTAGTCTCGAGAAAAAAGGTACTGCATTGAAAATGCCAGAGACAGAACACTGTTATCATAATGAGGCCTTATTGATAAATGGAAAGTACGAAGTAGGAGTAGGAAGAAAGTGTCTGAGTATGTGAAGAAATCTCTTTTTCTGTCCCGACTCCTTTTACATCATGGAGACAGTTACAATCTCAGTCCATATCGTCATCTAATTTTACTTCATCTAGAGACCAAAGGTATATAGAGAGACCAATAAGTACAAATAATAGAAGTATAACTAGGTAATGAATATAAAAGTATTTGATTCTGTAGGTACTAAATGATATGCTGTTAGAACAAGTTGAAAATTTTGTTGAAACTGACTACTGGACATGGGGGAAAAAATCTTAGATTTTATACAATGACCACAACAATTTTTTTGACAGTTTTAAATTTAGTATATTTTATAACTTAATATATCATACTTATATTGATACATTTTTTGTAAATTTAATTTTGTCTTGCCACATCATGCAAAAATGGCTAGGTAATTTGTTGGCACGTTTTGCCATTATTTAGAAAATATATTTGGGTTGGTTTAATTTAAAATGTAGAATGTAGTCTATATGGTGACACAAAATATAGTTTAGGGGATACTTCAGAGTATCCTGGAGGCACACTTCAAAGAAATAGTCAGACATCCTCCAAAGTAGTTGAAACGGAGAATTCATGGAAGACCCACCTGTTTGCCAGTTAGGAGGGCTGTACTCTATATTTTTAGATGCCTTGAATTGAGAAAACAGTTCATGTCAAATGTCAGCCCTGTACTGAAAGTCACAAGGACTTTCAAAACAGTAGGTGGTGATAGTTGATCAATATGGGCTTTTCTGTATGCCTGCTCCAGGGTGAGTAGCAGCAGAAATTCATTTATTTAACTTGGTTAATGATTCCCCTGAACAACTTGGTGAGACAAGCTAGTGTATCAGAGAGTACATGATTTTATGTATGGATTTTTTTAAAAGTATTTTTCAACCTCTGATCTAGATGGCTTAGTGAGTTTATCACCTTTGAGATATCCACTCTGCTCACACAGATAACAATAGATAAAATGTAAAAAGAGAGAACTAAAAGGATACTGATAATCTCAAAAACATGTTAAAAATTACTGTGGTCAAGAAATGAAACAAAAATACACGATGATGAAAGGAAATGAATGATTAGACCTATTAGGTTCCAGGTCTGGAAATGAGGCTTCAAGGAATTTGACTCTTAAGAGCAAAAGAATATAATGGGAGCCAGGCTTATTGCTTAATGCCAGGATTTAAATAAGGCCCCATCTTCCTTGGCAGAGGAAGCAGAAAATAAATGTTGCTGACTGCCATCAAGAACTACAGTGTTGGGCTTCCCTGGTGGCACAGTGGTTGAGAATCTGCCTGCCAATGCAGGAGACACGGGTTCGAGCCCTGGTCTGGGAAGATCCCACATGCCGCAGAGCAACTGAGCCTGCGAGCCACAACTACTGAGCCTGCGCGTCTGGAGCCTGTGCTCAGCAACAGGAGAGGCCACGATAGTGAGAGGCCCGCGCACCGCGATGAAGAGTGGCCCCCGCTCGTCGCAACTAGGGAAAGCCCTTGCACAGAAACGAAGACCCAACACAGCCAAAAATAAATATAAATAAATAAATTAATTAAAAAAAAGAACTACAGTGTTTAGCAACCTGAAGGCTTATGGAGCCAGAAACCTGCAGATGCAGCCTTATGACCACGCTGCATGGTCATACCACATCACTATTAGTTCTGTAATGAATCTGTGCTATCGCAAATAGCATCATGGTATAGAAACTCTGAAATGTGATTTAAAAATCTTATCCTAGACTGGGGAACTGGGACATCTCTAAAATGAACATAATAAAATAAAACAATTTTATTTTAAATAAAATAAAATAAAATGAATAGATAATATAGGTGAACACAGAGAGGGTAGAAGAGAAAAAACACAAATACCCCGCCCCCCATACACACATCCACACTGAAAATTAATCAGCAAACCAAAACCCCCAAATATATGAAAAATGTTAATGCTAAGAGAGCCAACATATCAACAATTGAAACATGAAAATTATTTTTGTGTTTAAGGGTCCTCAAAGAGAGATGAAGAAATAACTTATTCAAAAAAAGAAGAGATTAAGAAACAGGCAGAAATAAAACAAAAACAGCTAGCTATAAAAACCAGTTATACATTTTAGAAATGAAAAGTATAATCATTGAAATAAAAAATCAGCTTATGAGATAGACCATGAACATAGTTGACTGACTGATTAGGAACCTTGTACTGAGACATTCAACAAGAATGTAACACAGAGTAGCAAAGACATAGATATAGAGATAAGTATATATCATATGTATATGTGACAGAGGTGTTAAGAGAGACAGAAGATATATGTGTGTCTAATAGGAGTTTTGCATAGAGTAAATGGTAGATAATCAATACTTGAAAAGAAATTTGAAAACTTTAAAGCGCTCAGAATTTTCTGAGGTTGAAGAAAGACATGAATTGTTAGATCAGATATGCCTGGGATAAATGAAGAAAGTCTTTGCTTTTAGGCATTGTAGGAAAACCTCAGAGTATCTAAAAATAACAGGAAAAATCTTAAATGATACCAGAAAATATAGATTATTTCCAGGGAATGACAATTATATTGACAGTAGATTTTTCATCAGCAAATTAAATGCCAGACAATAATAGAATAGTATCTTCATTGTGATGAGTAGAAGATAACTACCAACATAGAATATTTTTTTTAAATGAATAGCCCAGTTTGCTTTTTTTTTTTTTTTTTTAAAGAAATTCACGTTCTTTTATTTATTTATTTTTATGACTGTGTTGAGTCTTCGTTTCTGTGCGAGGGCTTTCTCTAGTTGCGGCAAGTGGGGACCACTCTTCATCGCGGTGCGCGGGCCTCTCACCATCGCGTCCTCTCTTGTTGCGGAGCACAGGCTCCAGACGCGCAGGCTCAGTAATTGTGGCTCACGGGCCCAGTTGCTCCGTGGCATGTGGGATCTTCCCAGACCAGGGCTCGAACCCGTGTCCCCTGCATTGGCAGGCAGATTCTCAACCACTGCGCCACCAGCCACCAGGGAAGCCCACCAACATAGAATATTATACCAGCTAATGAGGACAGCAAGGACAAAATGAAGACGTACTCAGTGGGTAGAGGCGGAATAGGAGATAATATTGAAAGAAAGGAAGAAGAAAATTCAAAGAAAGGCGTCTAAACAGTAAAATCAAAGAAATAAGATCAAATACTACAAAAGCCATGATAAATATAAACAGATTAAAGTTACCTGTTATAAGAGATGATAAAAGGATATGCAAATCAAATCCAGCTATATATAGTGTTTACAACTAAATCTTAAACACAAACACGTAGAAAACATGAAAATAAAAAGACTATAAAAGAGGCTTCTCACTTCTGGGTATATACCCAAAAGAATTGAAAACAGGGACTTGAACAGGTATTTGTACATTCATATTCATAACAGCATTATTCACAATAGCCAAAAGGTGGAAGCAACCCAAGTATTTCAACAAATGAATGGATAAACAAAATATGGCATATATGTACAATGGAATATTATTCAGCTTTAAAAAGGAATGAAATTCTGACACATGCTACAACATAGATGAACCTTCAAAACGTTATGATAAGTGAAATAAGCCAGTCACAAAAGGCAAATACTGTTGTGATTCCACTTACATGAGGTACCTAGAGTAGTAAAATTTCATAGAAACAGAATGGTGGTTGCCAGGGGCTGGGTGGAGAAGGGGGTATTGTTTAACACATACAAAGTTTCAGTTTGGGAAGATGAAAAAAGTTCTGAACATAGATGGTGGTGATGGTTATAGTAAACACTGTCAATGTATTTAATGACCACAACACTGTCAATGTATTTGATGCCACTGAACTATACACTTAAAAATGGTTAAGATGGTTGGGCTTCCCTGGTGGCGCAGTGGTTGAGAATCTGCCTGCCAATGCAGGGGACACGGGTTCGAGCCCTGGTCTGGGAAGATCCCACATGCCGCGGAGCAACTACGCCTGTGAGCCACAATTACTGAGCCTGCGCGTCTGGAGCCTGTGCTCCGCAACAAGAGAGGCCGCTACAGTGAGAGGCCCGCGCACCGTGATGAAGAGTGGCCCCCACTTGCCACAACTAGAGAAAGCCCTCGCACAGAAACGAAGACCCAACACAGCCATAAATGAATGAATAAATAAATGAATAAATAAAAATTTGAAAAAAAATGGTTAAGATGGTAAATTTTATGTAATGTATATTTTGCTATAATGTAAGAAAAAAAGATATTCCTTGGAGAAATAATAATCAAAAGAAAGCTGATGTAAAGTATTAGCAAATAACAATAGATTTTAAGGAAAAAAGAAAAAAGATACTCCATAATAACAAGAGGAACAATCTCCTAAAAAGAGGGAATCCTCATCTAAATACATAGCCGGGAAACAGGAAGACAAAAAGCTGATGCAATTTCAAGGAGTAATTGATGACTACATAATTAATGGGAAATGTTTTAATATACTTCTTTCAAAACTTATAAATCACCAAGACTATAGAAATTTTGAAGCAAAAACTATCGTTTATTCAAATATATATAAATGTATACAGATCCCATTGCTTAATGAAGACAAAAACATTTTTCAAGTACTCATGGAATAATTACAGAGGTTGCCTAGATACTAGGTCATAGGGAGTCTTAATAAATGTTCACACAATTTATATCATGAATATTATTTTAAAACTCCTGTATTGAAACAGAGACCCAGCACAGCCATAAATAAATAAATAAATAAAATTTAAAAAAAAAAAAACCTCCTGTATTATAAACTATAAAGAGTCAATCCTCAACTCTATTTTGGGGGGATTTGTAATGGGCATTTCAAATTTTACAGAACTGAATGATACAATAATATAAGTACCACACATATCAAAATGTGAGGGATACATCTGAAATAGTATTTACAGCTAAATTTATGGCCTCAAAAGCATTAAGGAAAAAAAACTAAAAATTAAATGAGTTGAATTCAACCCCAAAACAGTGGTAGTAATAGTAGTAGTGGTGGTAGTAAGTGTACTTCTACTGTTATAATGATGGTGGTACTAAGTTCCCTGACCAAGGATCGAACCCGTGCCCCCTGCAGTGGAAGCACAGAGTCTTAACCACTGGACCAACAAGGAAGTCCCACAAGGAAGTTTCATAACACTTTCAAGACTGCTTAGCTAGTAAGTAGCTAAGTTGGGGTTAGAAACTAAGCAAATCTAGCTCAGAGAAAGAGGGAGCAAAAAAATCACAAAGGAAACCTAAAGAATGTAAAGGGAGGAAAAAATAAAAGACAAGAGCAGTTATAAATGAAATGGAAAATGAAGACTAATTAGGAGCAAAAAGGAAAACCACAAAAAACTTAAGATAAATATACCCCTACTAATATTAATGAAGAAAAATAGAAGAGATAAAATAAATAATATTCTAAAAACTTTGACAAGTAATTTGAAAACTTAGATCAAATGAATAGTTTCCTGGAAAATTAATTACAAAAATTAGCTCAAGAAGGTTTGAAAATTTTAGTAAACCAGTAACTATTAAATAAGTTGAATAGGTAATCAAAAGTCTCACCACATCCCAAAAGAGATGCTGCTTTAAATAATAAGAAAGTTTAGCTAGATTACTAAACTCAGAATCACTGTATAAAATTGATAATTAAATCAACAAAACCAAGAACTGCTTCTTTGAAAAGACTAGTGAAAATAAGACCCCTAGCACAGATCAAGACAGAAAGAGATGGCACAAATTAACAATATCAGGAATGAAAAAGAGAGCATCAATATAGAGCCTACAAATAACAATATTAGAAGATATTTAGTGAAGTAATATGAATTAGTGTTTGAAACACTAATTGAAAATGAAACATTTGAAAATTTAGAAGAAATGGACAATATCCTAGAAGAACACCTGTATACAAAACTAGCTCAAGAAGGTAAGGAAAATCTGAATAGTCCCATGTCTATTTAAAATATTGAATCTGTAATTTAAAACTTTACCTTAATGAAATTTTCATGCCCATATGGTTTCACTGGTGAATTCTTACAAACATTTAAGGAAGAAATGCAACCAATCTAACATGAACTCTTTCAGAGAATTGAAAAGGTGGACACACTTCCCAACTCATTTTATGAAGCTAGCCATAAGTTGGATAGCAAAACTAAGGATGCTATGAAAAAAGAAAATTATACGACAGTCCCTCTTATTGACATAGATATAAAAAATCTTTAAAAAATGTTAGTAAATCAAGTCCAAAGATAGGTAAAAATTATATACGTAATGCCCATGTTGGATTTATTCTCAAAATGCAAGGTTATTTAATATTTGAAAAGCAGTCTATGTAATTTACCACATTCACCAAATATGAGAAAAATCAAATAATCATCTCAATACATGCAAAGAAAGCATTTGAGGAAATTCAACATATATTCCTTAAAAACAACAAACTCTAAGCAAAGTAGGATTAGAAGGTAATTTTCTTAATCTGATAAAGAGTATCTGCCAAGATCCTATCACAAACATCATACTTAATGGTGAACTATCAAAAACTTTCCCCTGAAATCCAGAAGAAGACTAGGATAACCATTATTATCACTTTTATTTAGCTTTTCACTGTAGGTGCTAGTCAATAAAATAAAGTACAAGAAAAGAAAATAAACAGTGTAGAGATTAGAAAGGAAGAAATAAAACTGATATTAAGATGATTTTTTATATAGAAAATTCAAAAACAATTTACAAACTATTAAATAAATATATTTAGCAAAGTTATTAGATATAGGATTAATATAAAAATTAATTGCATTTATATATGTCAGCAGTAAACATATAAAATGAAATTTTTAAAAAGAAACTTTTTTTTAGCTTTTTTTTTTCTTTTTTTTTTTTTTTTTAAATTTTTATTTATTTAATTAATTTATTTATTTATTTTTGGCTGTGCTGGGTCTTCGGTTCGTGCGAGGGCTTTCTCTAGTTGCGGCAAGTGGGGGCCACTCTTCATCGCGGTGCGGGGACCGCTCTTCATCGCGGTGCGCGGGCCTTTCACTATCGCGGCCCCTCCCGTTGCGGGGCACAGGCTCCAAACGCGCAGGCTCAGCAGCTGTGGCTCACGGGCCCAGCCGCTCCGTGGCATGTGGGATCTTCCCAGACCAGGGCTCGAACCCGTGTCTCCTGCATTAGCAGGCAGATTCTCAACCACTGCGCCACCAGGGAAGCCCTTTTTTTAGCTTTTTGCAGGTGACTTTTTTTATTTGACGTATAGTTGATTTACAGTGTTGTGTTACTTTCAGGTATACAGCAAAGTGATTCAGCTATACATATATATGTCTTGCTAAGAATAGCCAAGACAATCTATAAGGAGAACAAAACTTATTGATGTCCACTACCAGATATCAAGACTTATTATAAAAACTGTTATTGATAAAGTAATTCAGACAGTGTGGTATTTGCACAAGAATGGACAAATGGACCAATGGAACAGAACAGAGAATACGGGAACTGACTACATATATATGATCACTTGATTTATGACAGAGTTGATACTGCAGTGCAGTGGGGGGAAGGATAGTCTTTTCAATAAATAGTACTGGGTCAGTTGGATAGCCAAATGGAAAAATAATAACCTTGGCCCCCCTATCTCACATAATACACAGAATTAAATTCAAGATAGATTGCAGATTTAAAATTTTAAGCTAATAAAACTTCTGGAGGAAAACAGGAGAATATATTCATGATGTGGAGTAGGCAAAGATTTCTAAAACCAGGTAAGCCCCCAAAAAAGCTAACCATAAATGAAAAAGATGATAAATTGGGCTTTATTAAAATTAAGAATTTTGTTAATCAAAAGATTGGTCATAAGAGTGAGAAGATGTACATACCATGCAATTTGGCACCTAATATGTTACCTACAAACGTTTTTATATATAAGGAGGCATGTACAAGAATATTTATTGTTTATTACATTGAAAATTGAAAACAAATACTCATCAGTATGATAATATCAAGGTGTATGTACCAGACATACAGTGGAATCACATAGGAGTTAAAATAAATGAATAAAGCTACATTTATCAACATGGATAAATCTCACAAGCATAATGTGGAGGGAATAAAGCAAGTTGCAGAACAGATATATTAAGATGCTTTGTTGGGAGTCCCCCAAGACCACCCTGAGGCTTGATGATTCAATAGAAGAGTTCACAGGACCCAGAGGAGTTATAATACTCACAGTTATAGTTTAGTACAGCAGAAGGACAGAGATTAAAATTGGTAAATGGAAAGGCTCATGGAGCGAGGTCCAGGGAAAAGCAGATGTAAGCTTCCAGGTGTCTCCTTCCAGTCTCCAGCAAAGAAGTGTGACAAAATACATGTGAAGTGTTGCCAACCAGGGAAGCTCATGTGATCCTTGGTGTCCAGGGTTTTTATTGGGGGTCATTCATGTAGTATCCTCATGTAGTCATGTAGTGCCCACGTGACTGAGGTCAGCTATTCAGACTCTAGACCTGCCTGCCTCCACCTAGCAAAAACAAATATTCACCATGAATCACTTCATTAGGATAAATTTGTCCAATCAAACTGGTAAGCATGGCTCAAGGGCTCAGAAGTTATCTCCCACAATCAAGCCAAGGACCAGTCCTGAAGACAAGCCTTTCTTTGCAATGTACAATGACCTTATGAAGTAGATATAGGAAGCCTTTTAAAATCTCTGACTTTAAAGGTCTTCCATAATTATTCCCAATTCAAACTTCATCTTTCAAACTTCATCTTTCTGCTTTCTAATATAAATCCAGTCAAATTAATCTCTTTACTGTCTCCTGAATACTCCATCTTCGTTCTTATTGGAATGCTCCTTTCCTTCTCTCTGTCATGGTCCAATATATTTGCCTCTTTTTTGTGAGGCAAACATGATAACCACTATACTATAGAAACCTGATTGCCTCTTTTTTGAAACCTTCCTTTCTAGCTCTAACCCACACTGATTTCTCCCTTGTATAATTTTTTGCAAATATGATGCCTAATAATTAGATAATTTAGCAGTCTGTTATATTGATCAGCATCATGCATTTTATTTATATAGCCATATTCATTCACTGTCTACTGTGGAGTTTGATATCCCCAACTTGACTGGCAATTTTATGTAGTTGGCTCTGTTTTTTGTCTCTTGTTGTCTATTGTACTGTATGAATTACTATTGTGGTCATCCATTCTTGTTAGTGATTTTCTTATTATCTCTGTAGGTCACTGTAATTGTAGTATGGAAATTTTATGACTGAATTCAGGCTAGTCAGAACACCAAACACCTTTAAAAAAAAGAGAAGAAACTTTGTAAATTGTTCTGTTGGAATATTATAGTAGGTACAGGTCGACCATTTCTTTGATTAATATACCATGTCTTATAATATTAGTTAAATTAACTATATTTTGCAATAACTTTTTTAGACTAATTTTTTGGTCTTCTATATTTCATAATTCTCATAAAAAATGAAAATATTTTCTTGGAGGAAATAGTGTATCTTGAGAAACTCACTAGTAACTACCATATTAAAATGTTTATATATTTAAAACAGCAATTTCACATTGCATAAAGATGATTTAACTGCTCCAGGTATTTTGTCCATAATATTGCATATTAAAAAAAGAAAATATAGATTTCTATAAATCTCCCTTTTTTCTTTTTACATTGGCATCAGTTATTTTATCATAAGAGAAACAGATGATAATGACACCAAAATGTTTTGTTTTGTATTACTATCATTAGGAGACAGGGTCTTTCTCACAAATAGCTTACCTATTCTTCTCTTGTTACTCTTTTTCCTTCTTAACTCTTGTACATCCATTTCTTTTCTCTAACTCTGTTTTATCAACTTTTCCATTTATTTATTGTACATACCCAACTCTATTCTAGAATAGATTTAAGATGACTTTATGCTCTTTTTTATTATCCCCATTTGCTTCAGTCTCCTGTTGTAAACTGCCCCCCTGCCAAAAAAAAGCCTATGTGAGTATGATTTGTTCTTTAACTGTTTTCCTGATTGACTATTTTTTTATTGCAGTATAGCTGATTTATAATATTACATTATTTTCAGGTGTACAACATGGTTATTCAAAATTTTTATAGATTATGCTCCATTTAACATTATTATAAAATGTTGGCTCTATTCCCGCTGTTGGACAATATATCCTTATAGCTTATTTATTCTATATATAGTACTTTGTACTTCTTAATCCCCTACCCCTATCTTGCACCTCCCCCCTTTTCTCTCCCCACTGGTAACCACTAGTTTGTTTGTTTGGGTTTTTAAAATTAATTTATTTATTTTTGGCTGCGTTGGGTCTTCATTGTTGCTAGTTTGTTCTTTGTATCTGCAAGTCTGTTTCTGTTTTGTTATATTCATTAGTTTGTTTTATTTTTTAGATTCCACGTATAAGTGATAACATACAGTATGTATCTTTCTCTGTCTGACTTATTTCACTAAGCATAATACCCTCTCTGTCCATCCATGTTGTTGCAAATGGCAAAATTTTCATTCTTTTTTATGGTTAAGTAGTATTCCATTGTATATATATACCACATCTTCTTTATCCATTCATCTATTGATGGACACTTAGATTGCTTCCATATCTTGGCTATTGTAAATAATACTGCTATGAACATTGGGGGGTACATGTATCTTTTTGAATTAGTATTTGCATTTTCTTCAGATATATACCCAAGACTGAAATTGCTGGATTATATGGTAGTTTTTTGTTTTTCTTTTAGGCCACACTGTGCCAAATGTGGGATCTTAGTTCCCCAACCAGGGATCAAACCTGTGCCCCCTGCATTGGGAGTGCAGAATCTTAACCACTGGACTGCTAGGGAAGTCCCTATTTTTAGGGGGGTTTTTTGTTTTGTTTTATTTTTTAAATTTATTTTAGGCTGCCTTGGGTCTTCGTTGCTGCACACGGGCTTTCTCTAGTTGCGGTGAGCGGGGGCTACTCTTCGTTGCGGTGTGCAGGCTTCTCATTGCAGTGGCGTCTCTTATTGCAGAGCACGGGCTCTAGGTGCACAGGCTTCAGTAGTTGTGGCACATGGGCTCAGTAGTTGTGGCTTGTGGGCTCTAGAAAGCAGGCTCAGTAGTTGTGGCACATGGGCTTAGTTGCTCCACGGCATGTGGGATCTTCCAGGACCAGGGCTTGAACCCATGTCCCCTACATTGGCAGGCAGATTCTTAACCACTGTGCCACCAGGGAAGCCCTATTTTTAGTTTTTAGTTTTTTTAATTTATTTATTTATTTTATTTTATTTATTTTTCGCTGTGTTGGGTCTTCGTTGGCTGCGCACAGGCTTTCTCTAGTTGTGGTGAGTGGGGGCTAGTCCTCATTGTGGTGCACAGGCTTCTCATTGTGGCTTCTCTTGTTGCGGAGCACGGGCTCTAGGCGCGCGGGCTTCAGTAGTTGCAGCATGCTGGCTCAGTAGTTGTGGCCCGCGGGCTCTAGAGTGCAGGCTCAGTAGTTGTGGCGCACGGGCTTAGTTGCTCCGCGGCATGTGGGATCTTCCCGGACCAGGGCTCGAACCCGTGTCCCCTGCATTGGCACGTGGATTCTTAACCACTGTGCCACCAGGGAAGCCCTATTTTTAGTTTTTTAGGGAACTTCCATGCTGTTTTCCACAGTGGCTGCACCAATTTACATTCCCACCAACAGTGCACAACAATTCCCTTTTCTCCACACCCTTTCCAGCATTTATTATTTATAGACTTTTTGATGATAGCCATTCTGATCGGTGTGAGGTAATACCTCATTGTGGTTTTGATTTACATTTCTCTATTAATTAGCATTGTTGAGCATCTTTTCATGTGCCTGTTGGCCATCTGTATGTCTTCTTTGGAAAAATGTTTATTCAGCCCATTTTTTAATCAGGTTGTTTGTGTTTTTGATATTGAGTTGTATAAGCTGTGTATATATTTTGATATTTCCTGAATGACTCTTTACACAGCAATTAGAAATATATTGGCCTGATGATGTGGTGAGCCATCTGTAGAATTGATCAATACCTCCATAATTCTTTCTCTTTGTACTTAACTTTTCTTTCCAAGCAGAGGAAGTTTGTCTCATTGCAATGTGAATTTTAAAAATATAATTCCAAAAATTTTAAACCTATCATAGAAAGTGTTTATAATTTCTAAAAAAAGTCTTAAATTCTTACATCATCAGTAAGTTGTTATTCATATTTTAGGGATTTACTAAAATTTACATAAAATTTACTTTTTTGCCACTTCAGTGTCAAAGTAGTTTAACTTGTGTTGTGAGTCACACCTTAGTTTGCCTAGCATTTTTATTTTCAATGTCCATTTGTTGAATATTGTTGAATAGCTTTCTACAGTAGGTGTTATGTCTGTTGCTCTTCTTGATTTCTAATTGCTATGAATGTGTATAATATAACAGCCTCATGTCGGTCAACTTTCTTAAGCTTCCTCTGTCACTGACTCTTAGAAATATGGTTCAGGAAATGAGAAAGAATAAATCAGAATTACTTGGGATGTTTTTCGAAACACATACCACTAGGGATTCTGATAGTTTACTCTCTTTGCCATCCCTCCTTGGTAATCCATGACTATAGTGAATCACTGTTAGTGAAGAAACTTAAAGTAGCCCTCCAGTATGTTAGTTTGTCTTATTTTCCAAAAAGAAACTAGCCTACACGGTACTCATTTATGCTGATAAGAAAAGTTATCAAAATTATTCGTGGAAAGTGATATTTCACAAAGCAGTAAATGACTACAGATTTCAAATATGTATTGTATCTAGTAATAAAATTATTTATTCTTCTCCTAAAGTGTTAAATTAGACAAATACTTCTATCAGAGAAGTTGTTGGTTATTAGGAAAACAATTCTGAAAATTGTGCCCTTTTCTTTAAGAAAACATTCAAACCTTAAGCAGCAAGTACTGGAATTAACACAAAAGAGAAATTCTTAAATAAAATTATTTTCTGTCTTCATTCTTATTTCCTTTTATCTTGGATAACCTTCAGAAAGTGTATCTTTTTTTTATAACCAGTATCCTGAAAATTGCCAGGTTTCACTTGTCTACTTTCTGGTCTACCTCCAGTATAGGTCCCTTCTTTTCTTCTCTCTTCACTCTTGAATTAATCCTCTACCTACTTCACAGGCCGATTCTTTGATGAGAATGAATCCCCTGTTGATCCGCAGCATGGCTCTAAACTGGCGGATTATAATGGGGATGATGGTAACGTAGGTGAGTATGAGGCAGACAAGCAGGCTGAGCTGGCTTACAATGAGGAAGAAGATGGTGATGGTGGAGAGGAAGACGTCCAAGGTGAGCGTGGGCCTGGCCTCCATGCTGTGACCGTGAAACCCACCTCTAAGTTTTTTGGTTGAATTTGTGTAGAATTTTCCCCACTTAATAGCAGTACAGTCTTAATACAGAGAGGTTCTGTGCAGTTTTTCAATTTTATTCTGAAAACAATTTTATGATAGTGGTATTTGTAGACCTTTAAATAAATCATTTTAATTTTTTTCATTTTTATTTATTATGTGATATGTATTAGTGTTTATAGTTACAATTTGAAACTCAGACTCTTCAGAAATTTTAGAATTAAATTGTTTAAAATGGCTCTATACTTTACCTAAGGCAAATACTCCCAGAAAAAAATCTTTTCCAATTTCTCATCTGAAAGCATTTCATCATTCTAAGTACAGATATTAACCAGACAGCCACAAAGGGAATGGTCTTGTCCACACTGAAGATAAGATTATTTCACTAATGATTCAGCATAGGAAGGCTGTTTTTGAAATTTGTTCTGAGAGGCTTAAAATTTATACTAAACAATCAGTTTGTGCAGATTTGTCTGTTTTGTGTTTAATACACAGATTCAACATATTTTCCTTGTTAACTGTGTTCCTTCTGAACTTTTAACTTAGTGAAAGTTCAGAATCTACTTGTGTGCATGCACCCCTACCCACGCATGCATATCAGAGTATGTTGCATTATTGCAAGTTCTTAGGCCTGTTTTCTGCCTGCTTATATCATTTAGTAGCATTTATGGAGCTTTTTCTCTTTTCTATAAAAAATTGATTATGAACTTAATGTGTGAAGTATTCAATTTTATAATACGTTGCATGAAATATTTTTCAATGTAACCTGTCTTGATTTCTTCCTTAACTCTTTTTAAAGTAATTAAATTTTATTTAGGTTCCTGACAAGAATTGTTTCTGTAAAACTCAGAAGAAAATATAGTTGTCCTAGAATACTACATAGTTAATAGAAAAAGGAAAACTAGAGACTCTGACTTCCACCTAGGCATTATTTTGTTAGTACATTCTAGTTTTGGAAGAATGGTTATTGGATTAGAAAGAGATTAATAAATGCTAGGAGTTATATATGGATATGTTAATGAGAAATTCTCAAACACTTTTTGGTATCAATGAAAAAATTGTACTCATCCGTTTTTCTACAATCTCATCCATTTTTCATAAATCTTACCATTTCTTTCTCATTGCTTTTGTAATTTGTTTGGATTATATTTATTTGCAATTATTTATAACTTAGTTTTAAGGCTTTTTCATGCATGCATATCGTATCACCAATTAGATTGTAAGCTCTTGGAGGGCAGGAATTTTCATTTATTTTGCCTTCTATTTTGTTTGTATCCTTTCCTGCCTTCATATTCAGCCCCCACCCCCGCAGTAGTCCTTAGCGTACCTAGGGCCCTCGATAAATACTGTTAACTGATCATTTTATGCCTTTCTCATTGAGTTTTTATTCTTGTGACTAGGTTAATAACCCATTAACTTCTGGTCTTATAATCTTGCTTGGTTTACACTTTAAACATTCTCTGTTTTTCTTTCATAGAAGCTTCTATCATCTCATTGGATAATTTTGAGGTTTTTATTAGAACAATTAATTTCAGTGATATTGAAAATTATTTCTTATATTTTGGCTATCTTAATGTTGATGACTTTTATCACAAAATTCTCATTTGATATTTTTATGATTTTTATCCATAATAGATACATTTATCTTCAGTGCCTTCTCTCTCTCTTTCCTATGCTCTTCTCCCTCTCCCACCCCTAGTTCTCATTGCCACTTTCTACTTTAGGTCCCCAGTACCCTCATGCAACCCCTCCTTTTCCTTTCACAAGAGAATAAATCCATTGATTCTAAGGAATATAAGGAAATGACCTAAGATGATATTCTCAATGATGTAGGGAGGGATGGTTACATTTGGGGGTTTCCTCATTTGCAAGTGAATCTTACTTGAGCTGGAGGTTGCCATTTAACATTTTTTTATCCCATTTTGAGGTTCACTAGATGATAGCAGCAGAAGGATAGTGCAGCTACCAAGGGACTCCTTTATCATAGGGAACAGAAAGATGTAAGAACATCTGCTCCAGCAAATACAGAGAGAGAAGTTTGGGTGAACTGACTAAAAAGGAATACTGGAGACTTGGATATTTAATACCAAATAATTTTAAACATGTTTTCAGAGATTCTTTAGGTATAGTATTAACTGTCTAAAAAGTGGAGAGGGAGAATTATGGTTCTTCCCTAGTTTATCAACAATATGTATTCCAAATGTTTATTATTAAGTTAGAGTATTTAAAAGCATTTCTTCATAGCTTCAGTGTAAAAATACTGGTTGGGTTCCTAGGTCAGTTTGCACTTGCAGCCAAAGCAGGCAGTAGAGTGGAAAAAACCATTAGCCTTAGAATTAGGAGACCAGCTGTGTATTGCTTTTCTAGTCACTTATACTCTCTGGGCCACCATTTCTTCATCTGTAATGTAAGGGTGTTGAACTAGAATACATAGATGATCCTTCTTAGTTCTAAAATTTTGTGGTCACATTCATAGTGGATTCACTGTAACACAAGTATTAGGGACAAATGTGTTTCATATTTCAGCATGCCTAAAATAACATCTTCCCCCAAACCCTAGAAAGAAAAGTGGAAACTTTATGCTCCCATTGAAACTCTGCAGCCAGAGATTTCAAAAATTGAAGCATGCACTTCAGAAGCACTTTAATGTTTCTACCAGTAGGGGCTCTGCTCTGCTCTCCCTGGTATTAGAAGCAGTTGAGTTTTTTTGTTTTGTTTTTTCTCAAGCTGTTGGGTCCCTAGTATTAGGCATTCCAACTGCAGGACTGAGGTTCTAGCTTCAGCTAAAGACACTGACTTTGGTCTCCGAAATTCTGGATTATGAAATGGAGGCTTTGACAGTATCTCTGCCAATAGGGAGCTAAAGAATTCCAGCTTTATCTCTGATGCCTGTTTGTGTATATTGATCATTCGGGTCAGTACTGCCTGCAGAGTGTTTTCTGTAGAATTAAGTGAAGCCTGTTTTTCCTGTGTTTACAATCCTGGTTTATTTTGATTTTTAATTCCTGGTTTCCTGAAGCATCCTAAAAGAAATATTATTTTATTTACATTGGTGTAAACAATTTTTCCCTGACTTCTGCTAGTGATCCAATGAAAAGGTTAACTAAAAGATTAACTCTGGAAACACTACACATCTGATAGATATATCTTTTAATTCATTCTTTATTATAAAAAGGATATGGATGTTTACAAATTCCCTTTACTCTTATCTTTAATCCCATAGAAGTTCCAAGTTTGTTTAATAGAATATGAAATGCACATTACTAAGTACACCTATGGAAGGAAGTTTAGCATAGTGCCTAAGTGCCTGGATTCTGGAGCCAGACTGCCTAGATTTTAATCCTAGCTCCACCACTTACTAGCTCTGTGACTTTGTGAATTACCTATACCTCTATGCCTTGAAATCCTCATCTGTAAAATAGGGATAAATATAGTTACCTAACTCAACAATTGTTATGTGGATTATATGATTTAAATATTTATTCAGCACTTAGAACAGGATCTTTCACACTGTAAGCACTGTGTTAAGTGTTGAATAAAATATTTTTTTAAAAAATAAAAGCAAGTATATAGAGTTTTTTCCCTGGGTTGCCTGCTTTAGAGGACAGTTGCACTTTGGCCTGTGGATTAATTTGTACATTTTAATGGAGGCTCACTGCCTTATTTCCCCAAGGCATTCTTGCTTGGTAGAGCTTGCTTTATGGAGGTGGTCCTTTCTTGACTTAAGAGGGAATTTAGAAATTATTTGATAAATTATAAATATCTTTATATTTAATAGTCACTTTATGTTGATGAGTTATTTACAGATTTTGCTTCTTTGTAAAATGAAATAAAATATTAGTCCATATAATTATATTTAGTCGCTGTTATTGTATATCAGATTTGGTTAGGTAATTTTGTCATAGATAAATGCAAAGAGGTTGTTGGTAGAAACTTGAATTCTGTTTAGAATAGCTACACTGAAAGTGGACTCTAGTTAATGTAAATGATAGCTCAATGTAAGAAAAAGGCAATCAGAAGTCCTATGAAATTATGAAAAAGCAATGTGAAGGCACCATATTAAAACTTTGCTAAAGAGCATAAATTAATAAAACCAACAAACTCCTCCTTAAATTTATAGAGGACTTTGGAAGTAAAGACTGCCTTCCTATGCATTAATTTACTTTGAAGTTGGAAAAATAGTTGTTACCCTAGTCTACCGAGAAGGTAATTAGAAGTCTAAAGAGATTCAGGAACTAGCTCATGTTTGTTAAGTGCCTGAGCCAGGACTAGGGTTCTGTTTTTCTGTTCCTAGACCTTTGCTGTTATCTTGTTTTCTCTTTACAATTATTTATTTAGAAATCTCAAAAAGTAACATCATTTTTTCCTTTGAATAACTTTCCTGTTAAATTTCTAGAAATTCTCCTTTATATAGTAGCTTTTCCCACTGCTCCATGGTGATTGTCTTCATTTAATTACTAAAGTCCTAAAAGATGTGTTTATAACCATATGGTGAGGTCCCATAACATGGGTCCTAAGGAGAGCTTTCTGGAGAGGTGCCAGTGGTTATTTTCCTTTTTAAAACCAAGATAATTTTTTAAAGTATGAAGAGTTCTTTGATAAGAGAATGATTAGTATATTTTCGAAATACAAATGTGATTATGGATGTAATTTCAGCCTTTGCACCTAACAGATTTGGGGTTATCATTGCTATTGAATTACAGTGTTAAAAATATGAGATCAATTTGCTAGAATATGAAGAATGATTGCGTGCAATTCTAAAAGAGAATTTCTATAAATTTAACAGCAAAGTTATTGAAAGGTGAGAGAAAGTTGGTTTGTTTGGCATTTCTAATAACTAAATGTAAAGAAGAAATAAGAACACGTCATTATGGAAAGTTAATACATAGTACATACACTACATGGTACATACAAATACACGTACAGAGTACATACACCACATGGCATCTTTCTTGAACAAAATGTTACCACAGAATATACTAGAGAAGCTGAGAGTGGAAAACCTATCAAACCTAGAAGGATAGATTGGCGATAGCTATAGTATACATATGAATTTGGAATCCAACCCCTCTTTAAAATATATACCCAGACAGTTATGATAGTAATACTTCAATCTATCAAAAACTAACCTATTGGGTAATTGTAACTGTGAACCAGAAAGTAACAAAAGTTATTTTTAAGGCTGTGGAGGAGCCAAAAGATGTCATTAAAAACCATGTACTAAAAAGGGAGCCTCTTAAGCTCTAATTAAAATACTAATTTTAATACTCTGAGCAGTCTTATTTCAAAACTTGAAGATAGAAATAACTATAAAATTAGAAAGGAAGAGAAGAATTGTTGTTGGTAGTTAAGCTGAGAGTAGTGAAGTGACAGGTGATAGCCAAGAAGGACCCAGAAAAACCTGTCAATAGCCAAATAAGTCGAACTCTGAAGCACTATATGGAGTCGTTTAGCATAGCTACTCAAAGTGACTTTGAGGATGTTAGTGTCTAGTAATATTGTGTGATAGTTTTTTTCTTTTCGGTAAAGAAAAGGTTCTTTTTTAACATACTCCATTTAGGAAGTTGCTGGTAAGCTATTTGCAGAATAGCAAAGAAATTCACTAAAATGCTAAATTTGGGGATCATGAGTAACTTTTATTTTTCTTTTATTTTCTAATTTTTACTTGATGACTATGGATTAATTTTACTATTAGAAAAATGTTTGGTTTTTAAAGGCATTAAAATGTATAAAGAACAATTTCTACCAAAGCTTTAATTTAAAGGACCAACTTTCATCTATATAGAAATAATATGTTTACATAAAAGGATCAATTCCTCAGTGCTTGTGGAATTCTAAAACTTTGCTAACTATCTAGCCCTACTTGTTTCTTTCATCCTCTTTCTTTTCTTTTCCCTTCTTCCTTTCTTTCTTCTTTCCTTTCTCTCTCTCCCCCCCCACTTTTCTTCTTTTCTTCCTTCCCTTCTTTCTTTTTTCTCTATCATCAAAAGATTTGTTAAAATTAAGTGATTTTCCAAAACAGTTACAGACTTTTCACTCATTTGCCAAGGAACTAAGAAACAGAACAGCATTTACAGAAGGTGTAAGATAACGAGTAGAGAACTACATTAAGGCTGAAGGAAAAAAAAAAGAGAGAGAGATTATTGGATTGGATTTCTGTAAGTGATTTAAAAATAATATTCTTGATACCTGATTATTTTCCTTACAGATGATGAAGAACAAGAACTTCAAATGGATCCTGCAGACTATGGAAAGCAACGTTTCAATGATGCCCTTTAAGCCGTAAAGGAAAACTTCAGAAAACCTAAAGTGCTGTAGAATGGAATCATTTCTACTTTGTCGATTTTGACTTTTGTTGTAAAGATCAGTTGTATCAGTTGTAAAGATACATTGACATAGATTTAAGGAAAATTTTAAATGAAAGAATGTACCCATGTACATATGTGAACTTTTCATATTGTATTATTAAAGCAGAGACTTTGGGGTTATGTTACAGTTGAGCCAAAAGCAAAGTAAGCAAAACTGTAATCTTTGCATTTAAAGCAAACTAATGTATATTTTACATTTTATTGAGCCTAATTCTTTCCACAAATAGACAAACAGGAAAAATGATTGTACAGTTTATATGTTGCACATAGCATAACCACAATGAGAACAATTATTCAACTGGAAAACGTTTTATACACTAATATATGCTTGTTAGCCCAACAGGTGTTCTGTTCTATCCACCCCTCATCTCATGCTGTTCAAGGAATCATACCTAGAATAGTTGCATGAAAGAGAGGGGAACCTGGAAGCCAAACACTGGGCAGCAATGTGCAAAATCACTTCCCTACTCTTTTTATTTCACATGAGTAATGATGTGTTTTGGCAGATAAGCTTTCAGCTGAGGCCTGATGGAAGCTGAGATAACCTGCAAAGGCATAACAATATTTATGAGTTATACCTTACTTAGTTCATGAAATTGTGAAATGCATGATTGATGATGTATTTTCAATTTTTATTTTTTCAAGTAATACCAGTACTGTTTAACCATTACTGGCTAAAATTTTTATATTTTCAGAGTTAAAGTTGGTGAAGATATTAATGATTTAAATGCCAGATTCTGAAAGAGGCTAAATCAACCTTGAAATGAATTTGCAATCAGTATTTCAAAGCGTCTCTGGTAGTTTTAGTGATCTTATTTGACTAGACTTTTTCAGAAGTATTAAATAAGCAATTTTAACAGATTTGTATTAATGCACAGATAAGTAGAAGTACAGTGAGATCTACAGCCATTTTATTAAAATAGCTTAAAAGTTTGTAATAAAGATGAAGAACCTTTGTATTTACTTAATATGTTAGTTAAGAACCCATAAACCTCATATTTGCTAGACTTACAAAATTATTTTAAATGCATTTGTCTTTTTTGACACTCTTCAGTAGAACGTGTAAGCTAGCTAATCCTTGTTTTCTGATTGAAAGAACTTTTAAATCTTATCCCCCTCCCCCCAAATAAAAGGTTTTGATCATGAGAAATTTAAGCTTGTTAACTCTGTGTTTCAGAAGGGCTACTGTTAATTGCACATGAACATGAGATGCTTTTTTCCCCCCATGTACTCAGGTTCTAGTCAAAATTCAAACTTACAGAGATTTAAAAAAAAAAAAAAGAAGGTTGTTCACTTATTGGAGGTGCAAAAATTCTTAGACTTCAGTTTAAAATTATTTAGCAACCCAGAAAAGATGTAGTGATTTACTAAAATTGTTTCTTCTGCCACATCAGAGTTAGTAACTCATGGTTTTGCTGTGAGTAGAGTCAGGCCTATAATGAATAGGTATGATAGTTCACAGAATTTTTTTAAGTGGAGTTAAAGGGAATTGATGTACACCTTTTGGAAGTTAGGGTGGGAAGATGAATCTAAAACAAATTCCTATTAATACTTTATATTTGGGCTTCCCTGGTGGCGCAGTGGTTGAGAATCTGCCTGCTAATGCAGGGGACACGGGTTCGAGCCCTGGTCTGGGAAGATCCCACATGCCACGGAGCAGCTGGGCCCGTGAGCCACAATTGCTGAGCCTGCGCGTCTGGAGCCTGTGCCCCGCAACGGGAGGGGCCACGATAGAGAAAGGCCCGCGCACCGCGATGAAGAGCGGTCCCCGCACCGCGATGAAGAGTGGCCCCCGCTTGCCGCAACTGGAGAAAGCCCTCGCACGAACCGAAGACCCAACACAGCCAAAAATAAATAAATAAATAAATAAATAAATAAAAGAAAATCCTTTAAAAAAAAAAAAAAAAATCGCTCTTCCATCTCAGCCATAGAAAACAGCACTTGCCTATCTTTAAAAAAAAAAAAAAAAAAAAAATACTTTATATTTAATACTGTAAAATCTTTACAAATGAAAACCATGAAATTTCCTGCCTTAGTTCCTTTGTCATAAAAACAATCACTTGGTTATATGGTAGCTATTACTTACACAGCAAAATTTCTTCAATTAGCAGTCTAGACATTTTATAAACTGAGAAATCTTGGATCAGTTGATAATATTTTTGACTGTATTAACATTTTAGTGCTATAAAATACTACGTGAATCTCTTAAAATTCTGACATTCTACAGTCTGTATTAGACATGCTGGTTTTATAACGTTTTACTTCTGCCTTAAGATTTACGTTTTTTAAATGTATTTTTGCCCTGAATTAAGTGTTAATTTGGTGGAAACTCTGCTTTTAAAACCATCACTTACTGGGTTCTAATAAATTAAAAATTAAACTTGTTTTACTATTTTGCTGATTCTGATACATATACACACATCACACTCATGTGATGCAAATAGTTAGATTTTAACACTAAAATTTGAGTAAATTTAGAATTCATTTTAAGCTAAGCTAAACTAGAATGGCAGAAATTTTTACACTAGCACTGTTTACTGTAATGCTAGTTTATTCAACCAATTTTTAGTGCTTCCTATGTGCCCAGCGTTGTTCTAGGTAGTAAGAATACTGTAGTAAATAAGGTAGACGAGGTTTCTGTTCTCATGGAGCTTACATTCAAGTGGGAGCAGTCAGATAATATACAGGTAAATACATGAATCAGATAATTTTAAATAGTGATAAGTGCTATTATAAATAAAGTTCCAAGGTTCCAAGGTCTATAAAGTTCCAAATAATCAGGTTTTCACATAACTGAAACATTGCAGTTGTGAGGCTAGGGTATCATGAGCAAGGAGAAGAGAAATGAGGCTAAAGAGGTATGGAAGGGGTAAGATTAGGGAGAACCTCATAAGTTTAGGTTATTTGTTACTGACCCATAAAGAGAATATGCAGAATATAAAATATACATGGGAAGATGGTTCCAGGGAAAATGTAAGTATGACTTCAAAGTTATTTCTCAAACATATCCCTTTGTTTAAAAAAATAAGATTGTGTGACTTTTTGACTTCTCATTTGTATCATCCTGTAACAACAAAATTTGCTAGAATATGAGGGCAGAGAATGTTAAAAAAAAAAAAAAAAAAAACATGAGGGAGGTAGTCACTTCCCATAATGGCTGACCTTGGAAACTTCCGTTCTTTCACATGTCTTACCATATGGTTTTAATAAGACAAACAGTGTGACACGAATACATTTCCAAAGTTTAGGTTACTGAGTCTTAACATCACATGTGGGCCATCAACATTCAGTTCTAATTGGACTACATCTAGTTCCTTTTAAAAGATTCTCCTCGCTAAGGGTTCCAAATGAAAATTAAACCAACTATCCCAAAAAAAAGGGGGGGATTTTAATGGTCCATGTAAGCAAATTGCATATAGGGCAGGTGTCTCCTGGACTTGAGGACAATTGAAACAAGGACTTAAATGCTGCCAACTTGTTTCACCAACTCCCATTTCTGCTTCCCTCTACTTGTTCTTCATTCTCTCAGACCAGCTCCCCTGCTCAAAGCTCTAACCAAGATTTCTAGCAGGTCATGTTTTCCTAGTTTTGCCACCTGAGGGGGGCTGCTCCTCTTTCCTTAGTTCCACTTCAGAAAATCTGAGGGAAGGGAGACTTCTGCTTCTGGCTATGATTTAGTAACTTACCTAGCCCTCCTGGATTAGGAGCAACTATAAAACTGGACAAGATATATTAAGCAACTGTTTTCAGGTAGCACAAAACTGAAATTTCTGAGATAAGGGAAACTTAAGCAGTTGATCCCCACAATCACCCTGCTTCCTCTGGTGTAAAGAGGCTGGAGTGCTAAGCCAGGAAGATAGAGATCACAGTGGGGAGCAGCTGAAATATTGGAAATTACGGGATGGGGCATCAAGAGAAGGAAGCAATTCAGAGAGGTGGCCCCAGAAATCCGTATAGGGGTCCCCATAAGTCCATGGCTGAGGACAGGCTGTATATAACCATAGCAAAACCACCTGATGCGTACCGAATAGCAGTTGCGACAAACTTGAGAAAGGAACAGATACCAGAGGTCAAGCAGTGTTGGCATAAAAACAGTGCTAAGGGACATTGGGTGTCTGGGCCTGCCAAGATGGAAATCTCCTTAACAACTGTAGCATCCAGTTGAAACACTAGAAAGGTTGCACCTTAGGAGTAAAGACCATGCCCTAGAGTAAGACCTACTGTAGACTGCCCTAACATGCTCCGACACCATTGACATGAGAGACAGAGTATGGAGATTGAGTCCTGCCAGGTTAGAACTTATGAAACTCCTTGGGCTTTCCACAGATATGAACTAACAAAGCATAAAACCAAGCCTACACTAGTTTAAGGTGACCACTCAGTAACTGAAGTACCTGCTAAAACAAGAATCATCACTTTTCAGAAGAAGATAACACAATTCAGAATTTCTACAAGATATACACAATATCTGGTATTCAATGGAAAACTACTAGAAGTACAAAGACACAAAAAATTGTGATCCATATTTAGAAAAATTGAGATGGCCTTGGTATTAAAACTATGTTCAAAGATTAAATGAAAATTTGAGTGAACAGATAATCTCAGCACAGAAACAAAAGTTACAAAAAATGTAATGGGAATTCTATTGTGTGTGTGTGTGTTTATCTTTTTTTTTTTTTTTCTTTGGCCGCTTGGCTTACAGGAGTTCCCCGACCTTAATGGGAATTCTAGAACTGCAAAGTACTATAACTGAAATGAAAAATTCATTGGATGGGTTTAATAGCAGATTGGAGATGGCAATAGAATGAACTTAAAGAAATACAAATGTAGTTGTTCTGTAAGTGTTTGGAAATGGAGGGCTGAAATGCTGAGAGACCCTGAAATGTGGATTTGGGATTCACTCTTCAAATATTAAGTACTCAAGATGCTGTCCACTCCATTCCCTAACACATAAGCCTAAAGAGTCCATCATGAAAGAACATGGATCATGTTTTCAATTACTTATTAAGTAGAGAACTGTTCTGAGTACTTGGGGATACAGCACTGACAAAGTCACTGCCTTCATGGAGCTTATATGCCAGAGGGAGAGATAGATAATTATTTTCTATACTCAGAGTGATACATGCTATGAGAAAAATAGATCTGAATAAATAGTGATGGAAGGGCTTCCCTGGTGGCGCAGTGGTTGAGAATCTGCCTGACAATGCAGAGGACACGGGTTCGAGCCCTGGTCTGGGAAGATCCCACATGCCACGGAGCAACTAGGCCCGTGAGCCGCAATTACTGAGCCTGCGCGTCTGGAGCCTATGCTCCGCAACAAGAGAGGCCGCGATAGTGAGAGGCCCGCGCACCGCGATGAAGAGTGGCCCCCACTTGCCGCAACTAGAGAAAGCCCTAGCACAGAAACGAAGACCCAACACAGCCATAAATAAATAAATAAATTAAATAAACCCAAAAGTTAAAAAAAAAAAAAAAATAGTGATGGAAGAGTGCTATTTTAGATAGGATAATCAGGGAGGGCCTTTCTGAAGAGGTGGTGTGAGAACAAGCGATTTGAATAACCTGTGCAAAACTACTTAATAGAAATAATGCAAGTCACCTATGTAATTTAAAATTTTCTAGCAGCCACCTTTAAAAAGCAGGTGAAATTCTGATATTTAACCAAAAATATTACCATTTCAACATGTAATCAATAGAAAATACTACTGAGATATTTTACATTCTTTCTTTTGTAGTAAATCTGAAACCTAGTGTATATTTTGTACTTACAGTACATCTCATTTTGGACACTAAATTGCCACTGAAAATATTTGGTATTTAGAGTTCATTAAGCTTATAGTTGAATAAGTATATTTACATACTCAGGTTCCAAACATACTTAAAATAGACTTTACTTTTTAGGGCAGTTTTAGCTTGACAGCAAAATGGAATAGAAAGCAAAGTCACCACATACCCTATTCCTGCGCACGCGCGTGCACACACACGCACACGCACACACAGCTTTCCCCACCAACATCCTGCACCAGTGTAAAATTGTTACAATTCATAAACCAACACTGACACATCATTATCAGCCAAAGTCCTTAGTTTATGTTAGGATTAACACTTGAACATTCTATGGATTTGGACAAATGTATAATGACATGTATCCATCATTATAGTATCATAATCGTTTCACTGCCCTAAAAATCCCTTATGTTCCACTTATTCCTCCTCCCTTACCCCTAAACCCCTGGAAACCACTTATCTTTTTACTGTCTCCAAAGTTTTGAGTTTTCCATAAAGTCATATAATTGGAGTCATACAGTATATATAATTGGAGTCATACAGTATATAGCCTTTTCAGATTGGCTTCTTTCACTTAGTAATATGCATTTAAGATTCGTCCATGTCCTTTCATGGCTTGATAGCTCATTTCTTTTTAGCTGAATAATATTCCATAATATGGATGTACCACCGTTTTTTTACCCAGTCACCTACTGAAGGACATCTTGGTTGCTCCAAGTTTTGGCGATTATGAATAAAGCTACTGTAAACATTTGTGTGCAGGTTTTGTGTGGACCTAAGTTTTCAGCTCCTTGTAGTAAAAAACACATAAAATTTACTGTTGCACATTTACATTTAAAATGTACAATTCAGTGGCATTAAGTAAATTCACAGTGTTGTGTAGCCATCACCACTATCTAGTTCCAGAACTTGTTCATCACCCTAAATGTAAGCACTGTTAAGCAGTCACTCAAGTATTAATTTTGAAATTTAATTAAAATTAAGTAAAATTAAAAATTAACTTCCTCCGCCACCCTAGCCACATTTCAAGTGCTCAGTAGCCACATGTGGTTAGTGGCTATTGAATAGCACAAGTCTGGAGGAAGAGAATTAGAGGCAGAGGAAACAACAGATACAAAGCCCTTTATGCAAGAATACACTTTTTCAAAGAACAGTTAGTTGGCTAATATGACTGGAGTACAAAGAGCAAGAAGTAGCGAATGTGGTCAATGAGGTAGCCAAGAGTCAGCTAATGGTTTTGCATGTCATAGTAAAGACGTTAGATTTTATTTTAAGGGTGATGGAAAATTTATAAAGACTTTTAAAATGATCACTCTGACTACTGTGTTGGAAAGATTGAAGGAGGTTAAAGAATGAAGCAGGAAGACTTTAAAGACTGTTACAGGTGAGCGATGTTTCAGTATTCCAGGTGAGCGGTGATGGTTCTTGAACTAGGGAGGTAGCTGAGGTGATGAAAAGTGTTTAGATTCAGGATATATTTCAAAGGTTTAGATTATTGCATTTACAATGGATTGGATGTTAGACATAAGAAAGAAAAACTGTATTCTGTAAATTGGAGAATACTGAGAGAGAAACAGGTTTGAGAGAAAATTAAATTTAGTTTTGACCATGTTATGTTTTAGATGGTCATTGCCATCAAGTGATTGCAAAATTGGAGCTAGATGACAGCTCTGATATTTTAATATTTATTATAAATATTACTTTCTTAGTGAGTTGCTATAAGAGTGATAAAAAACATATAACTCGTAGAGATAGAATTAATTAGAATAGATTCTGAAGTGCACATGCCTTATATATCAGGTAAAAGGTAAATATATATTCCATATATTCTGGAATAAGGGATCTACTGAAAGACTGTTGAAGATTCAAGATACTTGTATTACATTACTTAGTGATTAAATAATAAATAGGATTATTTTTAATGTTTTCATATAGCATAGTTTTGAACAGTTTAAACAGATACACACCCAAAGAAGACATACAGATGGCCAAGAGGCACGTGAAAATCTGCTCAACATCACTAATTATTAGAGAAATGCAAATCAAAACTACAATGAGGTATCATCTCACACCGGTTAGAATGGGCATCATCAGAAAATCTACAAACAACAAATGCTGGAGAGGGTGTGGAACCCTCTTGCACTGTTAGTGGGAATGTAAATTGATACGGCCACTATGGAGAACAGTATGGAGGTTCCTTAAAGAGCTAAAAATAGAATTACCATATGACACAGCAATCGCACTACTGGGCAAATACCCAGAGAAAACCATAATTCAAAAAGACACATGCACCCCAATGTTCATTGCAGCACTGTTTACAATAGCCAGGTCATGGAAGCAACCTAAATGCCCATCGACAGACGAATGGATAAAGAAGATGTGGTACATATATACAATGGAATATTACTCAGCCATAAAAAGGAACAAAATTGGGTCATTTGTAGAGACATGGATGGACCTAGAGACTGTCATACAGAGTGAAGTAAGTCAGAAAGAGAAAAACAAATATCGTATATTAACACATATATGTGGAATCTAGAAAAATGGTACAGATGAACTGGTTTGCAAGGGAGAAATAGAGACACAGATGTAGAGAACAAACGTATGGACACCAAGGGGGGAAAGTGGGGGGTGGGGTGGGATGAACTGGGAGACTGGGATTGACATGTATACACTGATGTGTATAAAATGGATGACTAACAAGAACCTGCTGTATAAAAAAATAAATTAAATTAAATTTTTAAAAAAACAGGGGCTTTCCTGGTGGCACAGTGGTTGGGAATCCGCCTGCCAATGCAGGGGACACAGGTTCGAGCCCTGGTCCGGGAAGAACCCACATGCCATGGAGCAACTAAGCCCGTGCACCACAACTACTGAGCCTGTGCTCTAGAGCCCACGAGCCACAACTACTGAAGCCCGTGTGCCTAGAGCCTGTGCTCCGCAACTAGAGAAGCCACTGCAATGAGAAGCCTGCACACCGCAACAAAGAGTAGCCCCCGCTTGGGCTTCCCTGGTGGCGCAGTGGTTGAGAGTCTGCCTGCTAATGCAGGGGACACGGGTTCGAGCCCTGGTCTGGGAGGATCCCACATGCCACGGAGCAGCTGGGCCCGTGAGCCACAGCTGCTGAGCCTGCGCGTCTGGAGCCTGTGCCCCGCAACGGGGGGGGGGGGGGGCCGCGATGGTGAAAGGCCCGCGCACCGCGATGAAGAGCGGTCCCCGCACCGCGATGAAGAGTGGCCCCCACTTGCCGCAAATGGAGAGGGCCCTCGCGCGAACCGAGGACCCAGCACAGCCAAAAATAAATAAATAAATAAATAAATAAATAAATAAAATTAAAAAAAAAAAAAAAAAGAGTAGCCCCCGCTCGCCACAAAGAGAGAAAAGCCCACGCGCAGCAACGAAGACCCAACGCAGCCAAAAATAAATAAATAAATTTATTTAAAAAAACCAAAAAACAGACACATGCCACTAGTTTTTTGCATTATTTTTTTTCCTATGGTTAATGCTTTGCATCTAAATATACTTCACACTTTTTTTAAAGTCCATATTTTTAAACCTTTATTTTATTCTAAAATCTCGAACAGGGTTGTTATTGAAGCTTAATGACATTAACAACTACCATTTAAGGGGAAAGGAAAACACCATAAATAATCTCATTTGATCTTTAGATGCTGCAGAAAAAAGGCTAGCAGAAAGTGACCGCTGGATGTAAACAGTGTTAAAATGTTAAATAAATTGCAAAAGCATTTAGGCTTACTACCAGTAACCTTTCTAAACTTAACATCTAACAATAGTAACACTGTCATAGGACACAGTAGGACGTGATGTAATGAGCAGGAGGAGGACTTAAATCCTGATTGTATCTCTTACTAGCTGACTGCACTTGTCTTTGAATAAGGTATCTGTTTTTCCCTTTAAAAAAATTTTTCAGTGTCTTCAACTAAAGAATGGGGGGACTAATATCACCTACCTATCTCTCAGAGTTGTTGGAAGAATCAAAATGCATATAAATGCGCTTTGTAAATAGCATATTTTACTTAAGTTTTAGGAATGAAGGTTTGAAACAATTACTACTTGAATTTTTTCTTCAGAAATATTTCCAATTTCAACCTGATTTAATAATTATTTTAGTAATCAATTGGGGTAATTGTTTACTTTATATTCTATTGCTTTCCATAATACATACTGGATAATTAGTAATTATCTGTTGATTTTCAATTAGTTTTACAGTAACCTATTATTTTGTGGACTGTTGCCAGTTCTGCATGCTGTATACCACAGGCTCTCAATAAATGTCACATTCAGAGCATTCTTGTAGCAGGAAGATTTAGGATCCAAATGAATTCTGAGCTCTGACAGACAGGATCTGTAGAATATAAGGCTTTCAGAAGACAACCCACCTGCTCCACACTTTGAAACAGCAACAACCGGATTCACAAGGTTCTCTGCCTACCTCTCAGCCTCATCTCTCTCTACTGTCTTCCCCTCAACTTCTCCATCCCCGATGCACAGAACAACTTCCCCAAATGCTCAACGCAATCTCATATTTGGACTTTTCCATCTCTTGTTTCCTTTACCTAGACACTCTTCTTTTGTAACATCAACTCTTCCTGTCTCACTTAGATGTCATCTCATGAAAGCCTTTCCAGACCTCCTGTGCTCTTACAAAGGCCTGTCAAGAACTCCTTCTTGTAGTCATCTTATCATACGGTATTTAAATCCTGTTTACTTGTCTGTCTTCTTCAATAAACTGTGAACTGTGGGAAGGCAGTGTCTGTGTCTGCCTTGTTCACTGTTATATCCCTTGCATGTAGTATGGTCCTAACCCATTATGGTTTTACAATAAATATTTCTTGATTGAATAACGAGAGTGGTCCGGAGTTTTAGTAGACAGATAATGCTCTTCCAATCACTACGCTTGGTTTTCTGCCATTCAGCTAGGACTGGACGCTCCGGATTGATACATTTTCACCTCGTGAGGTTGGCAGCCCTTCGACCAGGCCTGCAGGTAGGAACCCATTTATCTGAATGATCTGACTTAGCAGCACCACCGCCGACACGCGTGGCGTGGGTCTCTATGACCCACGAGCAACTGCTATGCCCTCTAGGTAGCGAGGTGGAAAGAGGATCTTCAGGGGCCACCAGGATCCCAGGAAAGACGAAAGATTCGTCTTAACCTGGCCTCTGGCAGCACTGTCTACACACTACCTCCTCCTGCGCGCCAAGCCGTTAGTACCACCCGGTCCCACTCGGCTCCACCCACCTGGCGAGCCCGGGTTAGTAAACCCTATCCGCCAGGTTGCGCTAGGCGTTTCTAAGCCCCGCCCCCGGGGCGAGGGCGCCCTCCCCCTCCCCCTCCCCTCCCCCTCCCAGCTCTGCCTAAGCAGTTCCGTTAGCAGCGGGAGGAAAAACCGTCCTTCGGGTCCCCGCCTCTCCACTCCCAACGCTTTACTCCCTACTCCCCTTGCGACCACTACACACAGCTACGGATGCCCCTAAAGTACAAATATCCCGCAGGGACTGGCATAGCCTGATAGATTTTGTCCTTGTTACTCCATCCCGTCCCAGGGCCCCGCGTTCTGCTTTTGTCAGGAATTCGAGCTCCTGAGTTTCTTCCGGCGGCAGGAACTCTAACTCTTTTCACGGAAGTAAAGTTGTTTTTTTGGCTTTTTTTGCGGGGAGGTGGGGGGGAGGTGGCTTTTTTTTTGGCCGCTGGGGCTGCCCGCATTCCTTCCCTCCCACCTCGCGGAATTGTGGCGGGAGGGGGAGGAGAAAGTCAAAGCGCCTGCGCGGAGAGGCCGCTTTCCATCCGGGTCCCCGTCCGTGCGGTGCAGCAGGTCGGTAGGCGGGAAATGGCGACTGGCTGAAGGAGCTGGTTCTGTTGCTGCTGCGGGCTAAGCGGGAAAGACACCACGCGTTGCGCAGTCGGGACCATCGCCGGAGCCTGAGGACACTTCTCTGTCGTCACAGTTAGGTAATCCCACTCGTCCAGACGCTGCCGCTGCTCCCAGTCTTAGTCCTCCTCTTCCAGGGCCGTCTGCCGGGATCTCCTCCCCTTCTTAACCGGGTTCTCCAGCGGCTGCGGCGCCTTGGTAGGCACGCACTGTTGGCGCCTCGTACGTCCGCTGTGTGGAGCCGCTCTTCTCTGGACTTTCCCCTGGGAACAGAAAGGGAGCTCACTTCCCGCCAGCTTCGGCTCTCAGGCTGCGGCCTGTGTTGTGATTTCTGGGGTTAGATTTCACTTTGCTACCCACCCCCATCCCGATCTCACGTCCGTAGTCCCAAAACCTGTGGTCCCTCCCGGTAATTGGGTTAGATCAGCTTTTCTAACCTTGACCCGTCTGACGTTTTCGGTATTTCATTCTTTCTAGTAGGGTGCTTTTGCGGGGGGAGGGCGTTGCTCTATCTCAGTTTTTATAAATACCTTTTGAGAATCTGGAAGAAGAGATTTCACTACGTTCTGTTTGTCTACTGTTAAAATGTTGAGTTGACATTGTTAACTTTTTCAAATTAAGAGTGGTGGTAAAGAACAGCCCATGTGGAAGGCCTCTGGTTTCTGTAGTGGTCAATTAAGGGTGAATCTTACTGTACTTCGTATTCTACACTTTCTTTGGGTATAAAATGCCTGTATAGATGCTTATTTTTGTATTCTTGACTAGAATTCCATGGTAAATAATTGCATAAGTAGATCGTCTGTATTTACTTCTCACTTTAGTGGTGGCTGGAGGTGTGAAGGATGTTAAGCACTTTAGAGTACCTTAGGGAAAGCTACAGAGATACTGCTCGTAAACTGCACTAAGATCCTGAAATGAAATGTACTTAGTAGATGTTCCTCCAAGGCAGGGATTTACCTTTCCAGTGCTAATAAGACAATACCAGGATTACTGCCTAGCATAGGTATACAATTAGTGACTTAAAAGATAGATTTATCTTTGTAATTTTCAGGTTGTAGATTTCTTTATATACTGTCTCCCCATTCTTTGCCAAGTTTTAAGTTTTCGTTTGTTGTCCAGCTGTTATCCTTATAAAAGCAAGGAAATGGCTAGTTAAAGCTACTTTTATTCCTCCTTCTTGTTCTTTTCCACATTGCAGACCAGTTGTCCATAAAGAGAAGTAATAGACTGTTGGTGTTTTTCAGAATTTGTTTTTCAATCTTGTTGAATTTGGGGCCTTTGTAGTTTTTTTTTAAACTAGTCAAATTAAGTTTTGAAAATGTGGTTCACATTACACATCATTTGATGTTTGTAACTCAAAGGCTTTCAGCTCTCTAGGTTCAGTTTAAAAGACTTCACTATTGTTTGCATATTAGGATTAAATTTCATTAATAAACAGGAACACACAAACATTATTACAATTGTCATTTAGTAGATTCCCCCCCAAGGTCATAAAGAAAGTCAAGGCAAAATGTAGCTCTTAGGTGAAGCAGTCTTTTAGGATTGAGTTGAACTTCATACTTATCTTCAAAACCAAAAGAACAGGGGGTGGGAAGTGGAGGTGAAGGCGTACTGGATACTTGCTGAGTCAACTTGTTTAAAAAATAGGGCCAGATATGTGACTTAAAAGGATGTAAAAAAAATTATTGGTCTAGTGTAGGTTTTATCTGTACTTAAATGATCTTTTTGGGTAGTTTATGAAGCATTAATGTTTTAAATAAAATTTGTTTTACGGATAGCTGAGTGAGCACTGTATGTAGACATTGTCTTCAAGAACTCTTCCAAATTGTTTTAATTCTTCATTCATTTGATTCTTTTAATATTCTTCCCAGTATACGTTGAAAGGCTGTGAAAGCTCTGTGGTATAGTCCTTAACCTTTGTGGACTTGTAGCTGTACAGAAGTTCTAAATAGGATTGCATAGAAAAGCCAAATAGAATTGGTGGGTTTTATAATATTCTATGTAGTGTCTCTTGGACATTTCATTTGAGCTAGTAAGGTTATTCTTTTCTCACTGTTAAGAAATTAAGAATTAGGGGTGTTTTATCTTTCCGAAATTCATCTAGCTGATCCGATGTTTGAGATTTCTGGTCAAGAGGATTCTTCACAAGATTATTGTATAGCAGAATCCATCCAATTCTGAGTTTTAAAAAACCTTGGCTCTGTTGTTCAGAAAGGATGTTCTAGACTCTAGACTTGTAACTATAGGACTAATTGCAGATTGAATAAAATGGTATAAATTTATCTCATTCATAGGAGATTTTTGGATTAATGCGATAAAGAAAAAGTGGTTTGTCTGAATAAACAATATCTAACTAAATTTGTAATTTACTGAGTTGTGAAAGCATAAAGTACAAAAGACACTTTAAGTCATAAATATCAAATGTACTAAGGAGACCTCATATATGATATGCTCTAAGATTCTTCTGGGTAGGTTACCTGACCATTCTAACTGGATTGGCTACAGGGGTCATTTGCTCTACTATGAAGGTGAGAAGATTTAACAGAGATGGGACTTAAGATAAAACCATACAACTTTTAGTTTCCACTTTACATTTGCCATGAGACATATATCTAAGCCAGACATATATTCACTACTGGTTTATGACTACATTAATTTTTAATTTAAATTGTATTAAATTATAATTGGATCTACATTACAAATAGGTGGACTAGGTGGTTGACTGTGTGGTATAATCTGAGAATTGCCAATGCCAAACTTTATTTGTGTCTCTCATTTGTGTTATGGAATTCTTTCTAAAATGTTTTGTTTAAAATTACAAATTCTCTGGAAGAAAAACTTTAAACTGTTGCCTTTTATTGGCAATATTAGCACAGATTAGTTTATCAAATAAATTTGCTGATCCAACAAACAGGTGAGGGTTCAGAGGCAGTGAAACACAGAAGTAAGCTTCTTTGCATTGGCTGTGATCAGGAGAGGTGTGGCATGTAGGAACATTGTCTGAGGGAGAAAGGCATGGTGAGAGTAGAGTTATAGTGAGAAGCTTGGGCCTCTTGGGGTCCTTTGGGAATCTTGTGAATCTGACTGACAGTAATGAGGAGTGAGACTAAGTTTGGTCCCAAAAAGAATTGTAGGACCTTAAGGACAAACGTGGTTTATAGCTTTGGCCTGCCCTTTTGTTTATTTACCTCATCTGCAGTTCCCCATTTAGTATGGTATTTTTAGAAAAGAGTGGAGGAAAACACTAAAATGCCATTGAAAAAAAAAAGTGTTGTAAAATATTTACATAAAAAGTCTCTTAACTTTAATATAAGGTCACAGTAGGCCAGTTAACTATATTAGGGACCCCAGGTTTTATGGTAATCATAGGCTCTCCTGTATTCATTTAGAGAAATTATAGAAAAGGAAGTTTATCTAGATTAAACATGAATCATCAACTGTGCTTTGACTTGAGGTTCTAGCAGTCAGGTTTCCATAATAGCTATAATAATTTTAGGACAAGGAAATGTGTTTATTACTTTGATTAAAGAAACATAAAATTGTACTAATAGAAGGCACTTGAATACTTCAGAAATAATTGGGATTATACTTAGTAATAGTGGCTTATATATAGTTTAGGAAGAATGTTTTCTTTCTTTGGACTAAATACTTCTATATGGAGAAATTGGAAACTAAAAAGGCAGAGTCATTGCTAAAAATAAATAAGAAAGGGATATTAAGAATCTGTTAGCATCATGACATGATATTTTAAGTTTCTTATGTTGACCAGTTAAAGTAATGTTTAAGTAGGAATTCAAAATATATTTTATTAAAAGAAGAGTATATTATTTGTTAAAGAAAAATATACAGAACCAATAAGTATCTTTTCAGTTGAGAACAACTATGATTATTTGTTTCAGTAATAATTGCTTTCTTCCTCATATTCCCCAAATATATATGATTATTCTATTGAGTTGAAATTGATTACCTTCTCACTGACTTTACAAGTACCTGCTTTAGTGTATTTTGTTAAATAAGATAATTATACAGTACAATCCTTTAATTTTCTGATGTACTGATAAAAATTATTTGAAAAATACAATCACATTTCAAACAATCATGCATTTTTCCCTCATTGGTAATATACCATTTTACTTTATTTTATTTTACTTTTTTAGTAGTAGCAAACAAGAGGGCACTTCTGTTAGAGAATTATGATCTTACCTCATCTTTGACTAGTAATTTAGATAAAAATTCTTCTTAAAACTCTTAAAACTTTTTGTCTTTGATTTATCTTAATCATAATGATCAGTTTTTCTTTGGTAGGTGGTGTTAATAAGAATAGTAGGAAATTATTTCAGGTACTCAAAGATTTTTAATTAATAACTTTCCTTTTTGCCAACATCTCATTGATTCTTTTCTTATTATCAAGTTAATGTGTTCTGAGAGTTTCATATTTCTACTGGCCTGAGATTAAGTTGAATATAAAATTAATTTTCTTTAAATAGAAGCTTTTATTGAAGGAGTAGTTATATCTCTCCCCTTGCCCAATTTTGGTGAGAACTACTTAAATAAAAAGCATTCTTAGGAAAATTCTGCCAAAATTAACTTCACTTTTTTATTCTTCAAATTTTCTTTAATGTATCCAATAAGTACATTGTAACTTGCATGTATACATGTTACTCCTGTAAATTTTAAAAATTGCATATATTGGAATATATATATTCCATAGAAAGGATAGTAATATGATGAAAAGTGACACACTGGAGTGACAGGTTTCCCATGTGCTTTTTTTTTTTAAATCTCATTAATAGCTTTTTAATATGATTTTTTAAATTTTATTTATTATTTCTTTTTGGTTGCATTGGGTCTTTGTTGCATTGTGCGGGCTTTCTCTAGTTGTGGCGAGCGGCGGCTACTCTTCACTGTGGTGCGTGGGCTTCTCATCGCGGTGGCTTCTCTTGTTGTGGAGCACGGGCTCTAGGCTCACGGGCTTCAGTAGTTGTGGCTCTCGGGCTCTGGAGCGCAGGCTCAGTAGTTGTGGCGCACAGGCTGAGTTGCTCCGCGGCGTGTGGGATCTTGCCGGACCAGGGCTCGAACCCGTGTCTCCTGCATTGGCAGGTGGATTCTTAACCACTGCGCCACCAGGGAAGCCCTCCCATGTGCTTTTGACAAGTTTCTAATGAATATTATAATACTCAGTTCTTATGAATTCATAACTATATTTTTTCTAAAATAGCACATTTTGTTATAAAGTTTTATTGGTATGAATTTCTTTCATGCTGTGTAATAGAATGCTTCTTTTTACAAGATGTGTAAATTATACTTACTGCAGTTAGTTAAAATTAGAACAATCTCCAAATTACTGTTGCCTTAAAGCTTAGGTGAGAGAAATACAAGTCTGTCCTCAGCAGAAGTACATACTGTCTCATTCGGTACACAACAAATATTGATTTTGCCCTAATGGTATTTCTTCTGAGTACATGCAAAGTTTTAAGTTGGAGTCCTAATAATAGTATTTTAAAACATGTGTGTGAGTGTCTGTATTTTCAGTGATCAACAAACTGAATAATGCCATCTTTAAAAAATCATTTCATATTTTCATTGAGCATTTAGTCATCAATAATCTAACAACCCAGAGAAAATTAATTGATCATGGTTTTAGAAAAAACTTTTTTTTTTTTTTTGGTTGTTGTTCATTGAAGAAAACTTTAAGAGGAAAAAGAGCCATAATTTTATCAACCCAACGCAGCAGCTGTTTTTTTTTTTCCAAATATTTTTGATTATGTTTATATTTAGTAGTTTTTGAAGAATTCCATTATCTAGTTTAAAAAAGGAGAGAAAGTTATGTATCACATAATAATAACCTAAAAAGACCACTTCATCACACACTTTGTTGGGCAGGGTTCAGGGAGAAGAATCTCCCTGTCTTGGAGTTGATGCTTTATATAATCCTCCTCTACTTAATCCTCCTGCCCTAGTTGACTTTTGACTTTTATTAGGTGATAAGTGGGAGGGACCAAGAAATCTCTTCTTTCTGTAAAGTCATTTAATGAAGGGCTTGGGAAGGCAGTAAAGGAAGGAGAGTAAAAGTGGACAGTTGTAGTATCTGAACCTGTTGATTTCAGATTATTCAACTGGAAATATAGATAGTGAAAACAGATACTGATACTTTTGTCATTTGGTGTCAACTAAGGCAGTGATTTTTAGCTTTTTCTTTCATGAGTGTAAATTGAGTAGTGATACCATTTGTAATAGAGTATAAATTAACAAACTCAGAAATTTAGAGCTAGAGGAGACTAAAAGGGTCGTCTAGTCTTTGTTTCCTTAATGATGAACCATCTGAAGACTGTTTAACATGTAGTAAGTGTTGGTCTTAATTAGAGTGCTTCTAGATAAGTTGTATGTGATAGAAGGATGAAAACAGCTCAGATTAATTAATGACTCATCTCCTGTTTTGACAGCTCTTTTTTTAGGTAAAATTTACATGTAGTAAAATGCATAGATCTGATGTCCAATAACTTCTTTTGCTGTTGAGGAAATGAAATGCTAGAATGATTGCATGACTTAATTAGTGTCTAATCAGTGTTACAGCTAACTAGTGATAGATTCAGGACTGATACCTCCCAGTCCAGGGGCTCTTCCTCTAGTAACTCCCTCAGGAGCCTACTCCAGAACTGTGCATGCATATTTTCTTAATATAGGCAATTTATAAATTATATATACATAAATTTTATGGGGAAACCCAGACTTTGTTGCCTTTGAAGTTTGATTTGTGATCTTTTTACAATTTTCTTATTCATATTTTTTTGCCCACTTTTGTTTCCCTTTTCTCTCTTTTATTCAGCAAAAATTTGTTTGAAAGAATGCACATTAGATTAGTCCTAGATAATTTGTTAAGAATCTTTCATATACAGTGTGCTGTTTTGTTGTTTTGATAGAAATTTGTGTACTCAAGACCTCAAAAGCGAATTATCAACTGAGTTTATGCTTGTATCATTATTATAATCTGGTTAACACAAGACAATTTGCAGCCATAATTGTTGGCATCATATATTGCTTGGGGTCAGGGATTTTGTGAAAAGGAAGGAAATCTTATGAGGAAGGAATATTTTTAGTTTTATTTGTAGGCCTCTTTTTGTGAGCAAGAATTGATTACTGCAGTGAGGATTTTGTGTTTCAGTGACATATTTTTTTTCCCTGTTCTCTTGTCTCTTTGAGGGAAATGAGAAAAATTATATTTCAGTTCAACAAAGGTTGAGCTTTCATGTGTACCGGGTTGTTGGAGTTACAGATACGATCTCTGCCTTCAACACTCTTACAGTTTAGTGCAGTTAAAGATATATAAATAGATTATTTCAGTATGATTTGTTAACAGCTAAGGAGAGATAATCACCAGTTTACACAGGCATGGGCATGTGGGGGTGGTTACTTATTGGGGTGCATGATACTTGGGCTGAGCTTTAAATGATGAGGATAAGAATTAGTTGAAAGGAAGGAATGTTTGAGGTAAAGAGAAAAGCAGAAGCATGATACAGCACAGTGTGGGCAAGAAACTTATTACTGGAGTGCAAAGAGTGAGGCAGCAAATAGTGAAAAAAGACTTGGAGAGGTAGATCTTGGAGGGTTTTATATATATTGCTAGAGTTTAGTCTTTATTTTGAAGGGAGTTCGTGGGAACAGGCAGATTTGTAGAGTGCAGAGGATGGATTTAAAGGGGGCAGACTGAGAAATATTTTAGAGGTAGAATCATGAGGATTTGGTGATTGACTGTAGGGGACAAAGGAGAGGAAGAATGACTAGGTGTTTAGGATGGTTTCTGGCTTGATTGATTAGGCAGATTACTTGTGATTAAGAATATAGTAGGGGGGGCTTCCCTGGTGGCACAGTGGTTAAGAATCCGCCTGCCAGTGCAGGGGACAAGGGTTCGAGCCCTGGTCTGGGAAAATCCCACATGCCGCTGAGCAACTAAGCCCGTGTGCCACAACTGCTGAGCCTGCACTCTAGAGCCCACAAGCCTCAACTACTGAGCCTGCGTGCCACAACTACTGAAGCCCACACACCTAGAGCCTGTGCTCCACAATGAGAGAAGCCCCCGCAGAGAAGCCCGCGCACCGCAACGAAGAGTAGCCCCCCGCTCGCCACAGCTAGAGAAAGCCCGCGCGCAGCAACGAAGACCCAATGCAGCCAAAAAAAAAAAAAGCTGAGCTCATTTTATTTAAAAAAAAAAAAAAAATAGAGTAGGGAGACTACCCTGGTGGTCCAGTGGTTAAGACTCCACAATTCCAATGCAGGAGGCTCGGGTTCCATCCCTGCTCAAGGAACTAAAATCCGACATGCTGTGCGGTGCGGCCAAAAAAAAAAGAATACAGCAGGAAATATACAAAAGGAAGAGCAGTTTTGGGAATAGGGGTGGGATAGGAAAGGTGAATTCAGCCTTGGGTAAGTTGAATTTGAGGTGCAGAGTGAAAGTGTTGAGAAAGCTGTTGGATGAGAGTCTGAAATTTATAGATGATACAGAAGCTAGAAGAATTAATGTTGCAATTTGGAAGAGGCCCCCACCCCCAATCTTTTTAGCTGGGCTGCAGATACATAGAAAGCAAACTTAATTGCTTAGTTTTAGATTGCTGAACAATCAGCTTTTTCTATTCCTGAGATGAGATCTGGTTCAAATGTTGAAAAAGTGGAAATATTTTACCTTATATACTCTCCCCCCAATGTCATGGGTTCTTAAGCTTAAAATGTTGCACCCATTGCTATGTTTGTTTTGTGATGTAATCTACTTAAATTGTATCTATTTCATTCATTAGTAGTAGATTTATTTCCCTGATGTACTCATTTCCCAATCTTTACTTGTATTATTCTGTTTTTACTGGTAATAGAAAAGAATTTATCTAGTAATGGAGTGCTAAAGAACCTAGAGGGTGGTTAATTTCTAACATAAATAGTAGAGTTACCAAGATGAGGCTGTATGTGTATGTGTAAAACTCTTCCTTTTATATTTTATGTTTAGGTAATAAAATTAGACTATTGCAGATATTATGTAGGCAATTTCTGATCAGTACTTGGCCCAATTGATATGTATTGTTTTTGGTTTTGGTCGGGTAATGCTGGCCTCATAAAATAAGTTGGGAAGTGTTCCCTTCTGTTTTCTGGAAGAGTTTGTTGTTTGTTTTGTTTTTTATTAAGGTATTTGGTAGGATTCTCCAGTGAAGTCATCTGGGTGTGGAATTCTCTATGTTGGAGACTTTTCCTGTGATTTAAATGTTTTTAAATATGAGGCTGATCAGGTTATCTTTTTTTTTTTTTTTTGGTTATAAATTTATTTATTTATTTTTGGCTGCATTGGGTCTTCGTTGCTGCACGTAGCCTTTCTCTAGTTGTGGCGAGGGGGGCTGTACATGGGCTTCTCATTGCGGTGGCTTCTCGTTGTGGGCTCTAGGCGCATGGGATTCAGTACTTGTGGCACGTGGGCTCAGTACTTGTGGCACGTGGGCTCAGTACTTGTGGCTCACGGGCTCTAGGGCTCAGGCTCAGTAGTTGTGGCTCACGGGCTTAGTTGCTCCACAGCATGTGGGATCTTCCCGGACCAGGGATTGAACCCATGTCCCCTGCATTGGCAGGCGGCCACCAGGTAAGTCCCTTTACAGGTTATTTTTTTTTTCTTTTTTATTTATTTATTTATTTATTTATTTATTTATTTATTTATTTATTTTTGGCTGTGTTGGGTCTTCGGTTCGTGCGAGGGCTTTCTCCAGTTGCGGCAAGCGGGGGCCACTCTTCATCACGGTGCGGGGACTGCTCTTCATCGCGGTGCGCGGGCCTTTCTCTATCGCGGCCCCTCCCGTTGCGGGGCACAGGCTCCAGACGCGCAGGCTCAGCTATTGTGGCTCACGGGCCCAGCCGCTCCGCGGCACGTGGGATCCTCCAAGACCAGGGCTCGAACCCGTGTCCCCTGCATCAGCAGGCAGACTCCCAACCACTGCGCCACCAGGGAAGCCCCTACAGGTTATTTTTGTTGGATATAAAATCCTTGGTTTACATGTTCTTTTTTTTCGGCGGGGGAGGGGGCTGCATTGGGTCTTAGTTGCTGCATGTGGGCTTTCTCTAGTTGCAGCGAGTGGGGGCTACTCTTCGTTGTGATGTGCAGGCTTCTCATTGTGGTGGCTTCTCGTTGCGGAGCATGGGCTCTAGGCACGCAGGCTCAGTAGTTATGGCTCGCAGGCTCTAGAGCGCAGGCTCAGTAGTTGCGGCGCACGGGCTTAGTTGCTCTGCAGCATGTGGGATCTTCCTGGACCAGGGCTTGAACCCGTGTCCCCTGCATTGGCAGGTGGATTCTTAACCACTGCGCCACCAGGGAAGGCCGGTTTACATGTTCTTTCCTTGATTATTTTATTTTAAATGTTACTCCATTTTTTTCTGGCATAAAGCATTGCTATTGAAAAATTTAGAATAGTCTCATATTCTGTCCATTATAAAGTCACTTAGTGCATGCCTAAATCAGGGGTCTGCAAACTACTGCCCATGGGCTGACTGCCTGTGCTTGTAAACCCTTTTTTTGTTTTTCATTTTTGTTTTTGTACACAGCTATGTCTATTCATTTACATATTGTCTTTGGCTGCTTATGCTATGCAGTGCCATAGACAATATGGAAACCAGTGAGCATGGCTGTGGACGCTGGACATTGATATTTGAATTTCATATAACTTTCACCCTATGGTTTGTAAGCCTAAAATATTTACTCTCTGATTCTGTAAGAAAAAGTTTGCCTATGTCTGTCTTACCTATATGTCCAAAGAATTTTTCCCCCATTTCTTAAAATTCAGTAATTTAAAGTTCTAGTAGCTCATACTAGACTGTCTCGGTATTTGTCTTTCTGGGTTGCTATTCTCATGTCTGTGTCTTTCAATACATGGTTTCAAACTTCTGTTTCTGGAAAGTTTTCTTGTTATACTTTTGAGTGTCTGATCTTTGACTCTCTTCAATATTTGATCAGTTTTTCTTGAATCTGCATTTTTTTTTCTTTTTTTTGAAACTCTCTAGGAGTTAAGCCAGCATTTTTATTTATTTATTTTTGGATGTTTTGGGTCTTCGTTTCTGTGTGAGGGTTTTCTCTAGTTGCGGCAAGCGGGGCCACTCTTCATTGCGGTGCACGGGCCTTTCACCGTCGTGGCCTCTCTTGTTGCGGGGCACAGGCTCCAGACGTGCAGGCTCAGTAGTTGTGGCTCACGGGCCCAGTTGCTCCGCGGCATATGGGATCCTCCCAGACCAGGGCGCGAACCCGCGTCCCCTGCATTGGCAGGCACCCACTGCGCCATCAGGGAAGCCCCTGCATTTTTTTTAATGTTTAGAAATATTTCTTCTTTTTTCTGTCTGTTGTGTTCATTTACTTCTTTGTTCTTTTTTCTTTTAGTCTTCATTTTTGAAATAATTTTTTTTTTACTTTTTAATTTTTTTCTGACTTCTGTCACTTCCTCCCCACCCCCCTGAATTCCAGTTAAATTTGTTCTTTTTTTTTTAAAATTTATTTATTTATCCATTTTTGGCTGTGTTGGGTCTTCATTTCTGTGCGAGGTCTTTCTCTAGTTGCGGTGAGCGGAGGCCACTCTTCATTGCGGTGCGCGAGCCTCTCACTATCGTCGTGGCCTCTCTTGTTTCGGAGCACAGGCTCCAGACGCGCAGGCTCAGTAACTGTGGTTCACGGGCCTAGTTGCTCCGCGGCACGTGGGATCCTCCCAGACCAGGGCTCGAACCCGTGTCCCCTGCGTTGGCAGGCGGATTCTCAACCAATGCGCCACCGGGGAAGCCCTAAATTTGTTCTTATATTAGTGGTTTTAACCTTTCCTTGGAAGCAGTTTATAGTTGTGATCTGTTTTTATGGGGTTACTTTTTGTAATTTTATTGTTTGTAGGAAATTAGGGATTTTATTCTGCTTCTCTTTTTTTTTCTTCTTCTTATGATAGCTATTTGGGCTCTGGTCTGATTTCTGTTACTTTTTAATGTGAAATTTGTTTTCCTAAACTTTTAGAAGGAACTTTGGTTAAAGATAGGTTTTGGCTTAAGTGGAAGTTTCTGTTGTTTTCTTACAGTGTTTGAAAATATGGAGGACTGCTCTCTGGAGATTGCTTAGTTTATGTTCCTCTTTCCCTCTTTTTCTAGTATTCTCTTTGCTTTTCTCATTTGATCCTGTCCTACTCTGTTTTGACTTTATTCGGCAGTTTCCTCGTATTGAACCCTGTCATTAGCTCTCATAGTCAGGATTTTTGTTGTTCTTATTTTTTAATGGAAAATATCAAACATTAGCACAAAGTAAACAATGAATCTCCATATAACCATCACTCAGTTTTAGTAGTTATTAACATTTTGTCTGTCTTCTTTGATCTATACCTCCACCCACTCCTACCTGGTTGGTTGTTATTCATAAGAACTTTTTACAGGTGTTTATTTAGGTAAATTTTATATACTTTGAAATACATAGATCTTAGCTGTAAGTTTTGACAAATCTACACCCGTATCACAATATAGGACATTTCCTTTCCTCAAGGCAACTTTTATTCTGATTTTTTTTTCTCCTTAGATTATTTTTGCCTCTGCCTTATTAATGGCATCACCAAACGCATACTCTTTTGTGTCTGCCATTGCTTAGTGTCTGTGAGATTCTTTCATGTTGTTGATGATATTAGTAATTGTTGCTTTCTGTTTCTGATTATTATTCCACTGTAAAAAACAAAACAAAACCCACAATATTCATCTTTCTGTTGCTGAGCATTTTCATTGTTCCCAGTTTGGGGCTATTGTAAATAAAGCTGCCAGGAACATTTTGGTAAAAGTACCTTGTGGACATGTTTATATTTCTCTTGTTTAAAAACTTAGAAGTGAAATTATTGGATCAGAGGGCTATGTGTTATTTATTAGAAATTGCTCAACTTTTACCAAAATTACATTCCCATCAGCAAAATATGAGAGTCCTCATTGTTCCACATCCTTGCTACCATTTATTGTTGTCAGTCTTTTTACAGTACTTCTTGCGATTCAAGTAGGTGCGGATTAGTATGCTATTATGTTTCTAACTTACACTTCTGATGATAAATAATATTGAGTATCATTTCATATGCTTGTGGCAAGTTATCTAGCTGTTATGAAGTATCTTCTCAAATCTTTTGCTCATTTTTTTCTGTTGGTTTGTTTGTCTTCGTTATGTTTTAGGATTTCTTTGTATTCTGCATACAAGTGCTTTACAAGATACATGTTTTATGAATATTGTGTCAGTTTGTTGCTTGCCTTTTGATTTTTTTTTTTACTGGTGTCTTGGTGAACAGAAAATTTTTAATTTTTATGAAGCCTAGTTTATTCAGTTTTTCCTTTTATGGTTTTTGCTTTTATAGTTATTTGTATAAGAGCATGTCATCTACAAGGAGATAGTTTTATTTTTCCTTTCTGACATGGGTTTCTTTTTCTTGCTTAATTGACTAGAACCTCCAGTAAAATGTTGAATAGAAGTAGTGAGAGTAGACATCCTTGTCCTATTTTTGATCGTAGGAGGATGGCATTTAGCTTTTCACTATGAAGTATGATGTTAGCTCTGGGGCTTTTGTAGATGCCTTTTATTGGGTAAGAATTCCCTTCTACTCCTGGTTTGTTGAGTATTTTTATTGTAAAAGGATGTTGGGTTTGGTCAGATACTTTTTCTGTATCAACTGAGATGATTGTGTGGAGTTTTTCCTTTATTCTTTTAATATGGTGTATTAGATTGATTAGTTTTCATATTAAACCACCCTTGTATTTCTGAGAGAAATACCACTTGGTCATGGTGTGTAATCCTTCTATTAAGCTGCTGGATTTCGTTTGCTAGTATTTCATTGAGGATATTCCTGTCTATGTTCCTAAGGGATATTGATATGTAGTTTTCTTGTAGTGTCTTTGTTTGCCTTTGGTATCAGGGTAATGCTGGCCTCATAGATTGAGTTGGGAGGTGTTCCTCAATTTTTTGGAAGAATTTGAGAAAGATTGGTGTTACTTCTTCTTTAAACTTATGTAAAATTTACCAGTGAAGCCACCTGGTCCTGGACTTTTCTTTGTGGCAAGTATTTTTTATTATTAATTAAATCTCTCTACTTGTTATGAGTCTTTTTCTTTTTTTCTTGAGTCATTTTAGTTGTGTCTTCTTAAAAATGTGTCCATTGAATCTAGGTTATCTAACTTGTTGGTGTACAGTTTTTCGTAGTATTTTCTCATAATTCATTTTATTTCTGTGAAGTTGGTATTAATGTCACTTCTTTCATTGATGATTTTAGTAGGTTTAGTCTTCTCTTTTTTTCTTGTCTAGTTCTAAAGATTTGTGAATTTTGTTGCTCTTTTCAAAGAACCAACTTTAGACTTCATTGTTTTTTAAAAAATTATCTGTTTGATTTATTTCTGTTCTATTTCTTTATTATTTTCTTTCTTCTGCTTGCTTTAGATTTAGTTTGCTTTTCTCTTTCTAGTTTTTTAAGCTAGAAGGCTTTTTTATTGATTTGAGGTCTTTTTAAAAATATTAGCATTCACGCTATAAGTTGTCTTCTGAGCACTGCTTTTAGGGGCATGCTGTGAGTTTTGGTGTGTTGTGTTTTTGTTTTCATTCATTATGAAGTATTTTCTAATTCCCCTTGTGATTTCTTCTTTGACACAGTGGTTATTTAGGAGTTTGTTGTTTAATTTTTGCACATTTGTTAATTTCTCAACCTTCCTTCCTTGTGATTTCTAATTTAATTCCAGTGTGGTTGGAGATCATATACTTGTATGATTTCAGTTATTTTATTTATTTATTTTATAAATTTATTTATTTTATTTATTTTATTTTTGGCTGTGTTGGGTCTTCATTGCTGTGTGCAGGCTTTCCCTAGTTGCAGCGACTGGGGGCTACTCTTCGTTGTGGTGTGCGGGCTTCTCATCGTGGTGGCTTCTCTTGTTGCAGAGCATGGGCTCTAGGCGCGTGGTCTTCAGTAGTTGTAGCACGCGGGCTCTAGAGTGCAGGCTCAGTAGTTGTGGCACATGGGCTTAGTTGCTCTGCAGCATGTGGGATCTTCCCGGACCAGGGCTTGAATCTATGTCCCCTGCATTGGCAGGCTGATTCTTAACCACTGTGCCACCAGGGAGGCCCGATTTCAGTTCTTTTAAAGGTGAGACTTGTTTTGTGTCTTAACATGTAGTCTTTCATGGAGAATATTCCATTTGTAAGTTGAGAAGAATGTGTATTCTGTTGTTGGATGGAGCGTTCTATGTATATGACTCTTAGGTCTCGAGAATTATTGAGGTCTTCTGTTTCATTATTGATCTTTTGTCTAGTTATTCTATCCATTTTTGAAAGTGGATATTAAAGCCTCCAACTCTTGTTGAATTGCTTGTTTTTCACTTAGATTGACAATTTTAATTTTATATATTTGGGGACTCTGTTGTTAGGTACGTGTATGTTTATAATTTCCCTCTAAGTGCTGCTTATTACATCCCAGAAATTTTGATGTGCTCTCTTTTTGTTAATTTTCATTTCAAAATATTTTGTATTTCCCTTGTGAATTCTTTTTTGACTCATGATTTATTTATAAATTTAAAAAATTTCAAGTATATGGTACTATTTAAGATTTCTTTTGTTTTTGATTTGTAATTGTGGTCAGAGAACATACTTTGTAAGATTTTAGTCTTGATGGTCAGTTTCGAAAGTTCATGAGGGCTTGCCTGCTCCAGCTTTTTTAGATCTATTAAGTATACCTTTTACAACTCATTATTGGAATGGACTAAAACCCTCTACATTCCAGCCTCCTCCTTTAAATGCTCCTGTCTTTCTTTCCAGTGACTGGTTATTTTTAAGTTCAAAGGACCTTTCTCCTAAGCTTTGCTAAAATCTTCTTCACTCTCTCCATGAAGAGTGATCTAGCATTTTATATATACACTATGATGTGTATCTATACTTAACCTGTTAGACTTTTTGATTCTCATGGGAAGAGTTATCATTTTTGTCCTTTTATTACCATACTGGTAGCAGGTGACCAATAAATATTTAAATTTTAATGAGCTGAACTCCTTGGACTGAACTAGCTGTATGTGTTTAGTCTTTTAAGACCTACTTTATATGAAGATATTATTTCATAAAATTTTTAAATTTCCATTATTCTGGGTTTAAGATAGGTTCACCCATAGGTATTTTTGAAAATATTTTTTAAAAATTTTTACAGATTTTTACAGAAATTGAGTACAAATAACTTTCTTTTTGAAAAATTCCCCCATGCATTTGCTTTATGGGAATTTTCCTTTTCTAAGGAGTGCTGTGCTGAAGTACAAAGGAATTAAGACAAAATTTATACACTGTAAATAGAGTTATTTAAGTAAATAATACATACCTCGAGTAAATCCCTTTAGAAGTTAACATTGACTCTTTAGGACAAAAGGCAGTATTTGTTTTATTTGGGGATGACAACTTAAAACTGAGCACTATTTGGTGATGAAAAACAAATGGTTGTTTGGAAAGATATTTTAGGACTCCTCTGGTGAAGGCTTTGAGGTTGGGACTTTTTTGTTGGAGTAGATTTTGTGTGTGTGTGTGTGTGTGTGTGTGTGTGTGTGTGTGTGTGTGTGGTTTCTATATGTTAAAAAACGGCAGAGGGGTCCTAACTTTCTGTGACTGTTGTGTTGCATTACTAAAGACACGACTTTTTGTCTGTTTTTTGTTTTTGGCTCTGTTGGGTCTTCATTGCTGCACACGGGCTTTCTCTAGTTGCGGCGAGCAGGGGCTACTCTTCGTTGAGGTGCGCAGGCTTCTCACGGTGGCTTCTCTTGTTGCGGAGCACGGGCTCTAGGCGTGCGGGATCTAGAGTGCAGGCTCAGTAGTTGTGGTGCACGGGCTTAGTTGCTCCATGGCATGTGAGATCTTCCTGGACCAGGGCTCGAACCCGTGTCCCCTGCATTGGCAGGCAGATTCTTAACCACTGTGCCACCAGGGAAGCCCAAGACACGACTCCTTAAGTTTCCTAATTTGTCTGTGAAGACCCTGCTCTTTGCCAAGAATTTCTTCACCTTTAGGAGTTTAGAGTGCTGAACTGGTTAGACTTTTTTGCTAATGCATTCACTGCTGTGAGTAGTTTTACTCTTCTCTGCACCTTATAGCTTTTCTAATTCCTTTTTCATTTTGAGCGTCAAGATGGTGAGATGAATAAGGTATTCACTATACAGGTGAAAAAATAGTTAAGTGGCTATAGCTTAGCTATGATTGAAGTAGGATTAGACCTAATTAACATCTCTTAATTATTAGTGTAGTAGTTTTTGTATTCTATTTCACAGATTATAATTCAGGGAATGTTCTCAACTACTTCTAAGTCTTGGGACAATTTTTGCCAGCCATTAATTTTCTCATCAGTGAAATGAGAGAGTTCAAATCGATGGCCTCATATTTTCTTTCTGATGTGAATTTGGTATTTAAAGGATCATTACAAACAAATGGTCAACAGGCACAGGAAAAGATGCTCAACATCATTAGCCATTAGGAAATGCAAATCAAAGCCACAATGAGATACCACTTCACCCCCACTAAAATGGCTATAATAAAAAATAAACAAGTAACAAGTGTTGGTGAGGATATGGAAAAAGTGAAAACCTTGTACATTGCTGGTGGGAATATAAAATGGTGCTGCTGCTGTGGAAAACAGCAGTTTCTCAGTATGTTAAACATAAAATCACCACATGAACCAGCAATTCCACTCCTGGTTACATACCCAAGAGAACTCAAAACAGGTGGTCAAAAAGAAACTTGTACATGAATGTTCGCTCCAGCACTATTCACACTTAACCAAAAGGTAGAAACAACACAAATGTCCATCAGTAGATGAATGGATAAACAAAATGTAGTCTTACCCATTCAATGGAACATTACTCAGCCGTAAATGGGAATAATGTACTGATACATGCTACAACATGGATGAACCTTGAAAACATTATCCTAAGTGAAAGAAACAGTCATACAGGACCATATATTGTGTGATTCCACTTATATGAAGTGTCCAGAATAGGGAAATCCATAGAGACAGAAAAGAGATTAGTGGTTGCTTAGGGCTAAGGGCAGGGGAAAATGGGGAGTGACTGCCAATAGGTATGGGGTCTCCTCTGGGGGTGATTGAAAATGTTCTGAAAATAGATAATGGTGATGGTTGGACAACACCGCAAATGTAATAAATGTCACTGAATTGAACACTTTAAAAAAAAAAAAAGATCATTACATATGGTAACAACAAATACCACAAAATGATCCAGTCATTCTTGTTATATTGATACATGTATACTTGTTGAAATTTAGAATTGTGCTCATGGAATTAATTCATTCATTGACTAAGGGTTTTTTCCACTACATTGTAAGCTCCAGAGGGTAAAAACCTTCTCTATCTTGTTTTACTAGGCACTTACCTAGCCCAGTGCCTAGAATGTGGTAAGTGCCGAGTAAATACTTGTTGAATGAATGAATGAGTGATTAAATGAATGATAATGTCAGCATGGGTGGAGCAGCATAGTGCTCTGGAAGGAACATGCACGCTCTGTTAGATGATAGGATATAATATTTCAGAAGTTGTGGGAAGGTTATTTGGGAGAATGTAATAAAATTCAAAGCACTACGCGTTTCAATTAAAAGGTTAGTTTCTTGGGAATTCCCTGGTGGCCCAATGGTTAGGACTCCGCGATCTCACTGCCGAGGGCCCGGGTTCAACCCCTGGTCGGGGAACTAAGATCCCGCAAGTCATGTGTGGTATGGCCAAAATAAATAAATAAAATGTCAATTTCTTATTTCAATCCCTTATAGACCTGGACTTTTTTTTTTTTTTTACTCATTGTTTAATCTATTGTACATTGAATGATTATACATTCTTTTCTTTTTTAACATCTTTATTGGAGTATACTTGCTTTACAATGGAATGTTAGTTTCTGCTTTATAACAAAGTGAATCAGTTTTACATATACATATGTTCCCATATCTCTTCCCTCTTGCATCTCCCTCCCTCCCACCCTCCCTATCCCACCCCTCTAGGTGGTCACACAGTACAGAGCTGATCTCTCTGTGCTATGCGGTTGCTTCCCACTAGCTAGCTATTTTACGTTTGGTAGTGTATATATGTCCATGCCACTCTCTCACTTTGTCACATCTTACCCTTTCCCCTCCCCATATCCTCAAGTCCATTCTCTAGTAGGTCTGTGTCTTTGTTCCTGTCTTGCCACTAGGTTCTTCATGACCTTTTTTTTCTTTTTTTTTTTCCCTTAGATTCCATATATATGTGTTAGCATAATGTATTTGTTTTTCTCTTTCTGACTTACTTCACTCTGTATGACAGACTCTAGCTCCATCCACCTCACTACAAATAACTCAATTTCGTTTCTCTTTATGGCTGAGTAACATTCCATTGTATATATGTGCCACATCTTTATCCATTCATCTGATGATGGACACTTAGGTTGCTTTCATGTCCTGGCTATTGTAAATAGAGCTGCAATTTCCATCCCCTCACTTTCAGTCTGTATGTGTCCCTAGGTCTGAAGTGGGTCTCTTGTAGACAGCATATATACGGGTCTTGTTTTTGTATCCATTCAGCCAGTCTGTGTCTTTTGGTGGGAGCATTTAATCCGTTTACATTTAAGGTAATTATCAATATGTATGTTCCTATTCCCATTTTCTTAAATGTTTTGGGTTTGTTATTGTAGGTGTTTTCCTTCTCTTGTGTTTCTTGCCTAGAGAAGTTCCTTTAGCATTTGTTGTAAAGCTGGTTTGGTGGTGCTGAACTCTCTCAGCGTTTGCTTGTCTGTAAAGGTTTTAATTTCTCCATCAAATCTGAATGAGATCCTTGCTGGGTAGAGTAATCTTGGTTGTAGGTTTTTCTCCTTCATCACTTTAAGTATATCCTGCCACTCCCTTCTGGCTTGCAGAGTTTCTGCTGAAAGATCAGATGTTAACCTTATGGGGATTCCCTTGTGTGTTATTTGTTGTTTTTCCCTTGCTGCTTTTAATATGTTTTCCTTATATTTAATTTTTGACAGTTTGATTAATATGTGTCTTGGCGTGTTTCTCCTTGGATTTATCCTGTATGGGACTCTCTGTGCTTCCTGGACTTGATTAACTATTTCCTTTCCCATATTAGGGAAGTTTTCAACTATAATCTCTTCAAATATTTTCTCAGTCCCTTTCTTTTTCTCTTCTTCTTCTGGGACCCCTATAATTCAAATGTTGGTGCATTTAATGTTGTCGCAGAGGTCTCTGAGACTGTCCTCAGTTCGTTTCATTCTTTTTTCTTTATTCTGCTCTGCAGTAGTTATTTCCACTATTTTGTCTTCCAGGTCACTTACCCGTTCTTCTGCCTCAGTTATTCTGCTATTGATCCCTTCTAGAGTATTTTTAATTTCATTTATTGTGTTGTTCATCATTGCTTGGTTCCTCTTTAGTTCTTCTATGCCCTTTTTAAATGTTTCTTGCATTTTGTCTATTCTATTTCCAAGATTTTGGATCATCTTTACTATCATTATTCTGAATTCTTTTTCAGGTAGACTGCTTATTTCCTCTTCATTTGTTAGGTCTGGTGTGTTTTTACCTTGCTCCTTCATCTGCTGTGTGTTTTTCTGTCTTCTCATTTTGCTTATCTTACTGTGTTTGGGGTCTCCTTTTCGCAGGCTGCAGGTTCATAGTTCCCGTTGTTTTCGGTGTCTGTCCCCAGTGGCTAAGGTTAGTTCAGTGGGGTGTGTAGGCTTCCTGGTGGAGGGGACTAGTGCCTGTGTTCTGGTGGATGAGGCTGGATCATGTCTTTCTGGTGGGCAGGTCCACGTCTGGTGGTGTGTTTTGGGGTGTCTGTGGCCTTATGATTTTAGGCAGCCTCTCTGCTAATGGATGGGGCTGTGTTCCTTTCTTGCTAGTTGTTTGGCATAGGGTGTCCAGCACTGTAGCTTGCTGGTCGTTGAGTGAAGCTGGGTCTTGGTGTTGAGATGGAGATCTCTGGGAGATTTTCGCCATTTGGTATTACGTGGAGCTGAGAGGTCTCTTGTGGACCAGTGTCCTGAAGTTGGCTCTCCCACCTCAGAGGCACAGCCCTGATGCCTGGCTGGAGCACCAAGAGCCTTTCATCCACACGGCTCAGAATTAAAGGGAGAAAACATAGAAAGAAAGAAAGAGGATAAAATAAAATAAAATAAGATAAAATAAAATAAAGTTATTAAAATAAAAAATAATTATTAAGAAAAAAAAATTTTTTAAGTAAAAAAAAAACAAAAAAAACCCAGACAGACAGAACCCTAGGACAAATGGTGAAAGCAAAGCTATACAGACAAAATCTCACCCAGAAGCATACACGTACACACTCACAAAAAGAGGAAATGGGGTAAAAATAATATATCTTGCTCCCAAAGTCCACCTCCTCAATTTGGGATGATTCATTGTCTATTCAGGTATTCCACAGATGCAGGTACATCAAGTTGTTTGTGGAGCTTTAATCCGCTGCTTCTGAGGCTGCTGGGAGAAATTTCCCCTTCTCTTCTTTGTTTGCACAACTCCTGGGGTTCAGCTTTGGATTTGGACCCGCCTCTGCGTGTAGGTTGCCTGAGGGCGTCTCTGGACTTCTTTTTAATCAAGATATTTTTATTATATAAGCTGGGCACATATGGGTATGCTAAGTTTAATTTTAATAACCTGTATTATTTTTCTCTTATAGTTTTACATGTGGCACCCATAAAAGATGAGGCTGAGAACACGGAAAGCTTCTCAGCAATCAAATCAAATCCAAACACAACGCACTGCCAGAGCAAAGAGGAAATATTCAGAGGTTGATGATAGCCTGCCTTCAGGAGGAGAAAAACCACCGAAGAATGAAACTGGCTTGTTGTCTTCAATTAAAAAATTCATTAAAGGAAGCACACCCAAAGTAATGGTTTTACCTTTTAATTATATCATTAAAAATGAAGTTTAGGTTGTTTTCTTTAAGCATGTAAAGTTGAGAAATCTAATATTGCTAGAGCCCTATTTAAGGGAATGTGTCTACATTTTGGTGTTAAGAGTATTGACATGTAAAATATTTAATGGTCGGTCAAGAAAACATTATTTATTCTACTTAACTGATCCACTTAGCCTTCTGTTTTCTCAACTTAGAATTATGGGAAGTAAAAGAAATGTTTTCTTATTCATTTACTTGAATTATTTCTTTTACTTCCATTTTTTTTTCATTTCAAAGATAAGTTAAAGTTTCTTGTTAATATTAATACATTGTCTAATTAGGGAGATGATTTATCTATCTGAATTCCAACATTTGTACAATGAAAATGTATTATTTATTGAAGAGAAAACAAAAGTTATTAAAGAAAGAATGGGGAATTCCCTGGCAGTCCAGTGGTTAGGACTTGGCACTTTCACTGCCATGGGCCCGGGTTCAATCCCTGGTCGGGGTACTAAGATCCCGCAAGCCATGTGGCGCAGCCAAAATAAAAAAAAGAAAGAAAGAATGGACACTGACCAGGAGTCATATGCTCCAGATTCATACTTCATACTCTGGACCAACTTGAATGATCTGAGGAAAGTCATTTGCCCCTCTTAGCCTCAGGAAGACAGTAAAATGGGACCAATACTAACTGCTTTGTCTGCCTCAGAGTTGTTTTCAGATTAGATGGCAAACAGGTGGAAAAGCATTTTGAGAAATTTTAATGCATTAATGATAATGTTATTATCATTCATTGTATGTAGATTTTGTTATCACTGTTGCCTACTCTTATGTTCTTTCTTGGGATTTGTATATATATGATAAATTTCTTATTATAATGTAAGTTTGTCACTTTGATAAGTAGAAAAATAAATCAATGTGACGGTTTATTCATAGTGATAGATTTTTGTCATCATAGAACTAACAGAGCCTAGTTACTGTGAACCGTTGGCCAAGATTTAGAGGTATTCTGTGTTAGAATTTTCCTTTTTGTTTTGGTGGTTTTATTTTGTTTTGTTTTTCTAATAATATAAGTAAAATTTCTTTTGTTAATTTTAAATGTAATTTTTAAAAGTTTCTTTGAGTTAATTTACATGAGCCTAGAAGTATTCTAGTATTATTTTATAACAACGATAAAATTCCTTCCAGAAACATGAATTCCTGAATCTTTAAATTCTGTATGGGTTATCATTAGCCCCTGTTGATGAAAACATCACTGTATGTCAGTTCATTCTCTGAACACTTCTAAATGTTGTAAAGTTCTTCCTCATCTTGAAGAAAATATACCTACCCTTTACTTTTTCATAGGTTCTTTTTCTTCATGTGCAAGTACAAACCCTCAGTCACTGTCCTGGCTAAATATTTCTAGTTTTCATTATATGACATATATGATATAGATCACCATCTTGGTCACCCTTTTCTGTTGTTCATGAAAGGTAACAACCAGAAGCGAACATAGGTTTTTCCTATGTCTTCTGACTTCTGTTCATATTTATTTCCGTTGATTTGGACATTCTTCTACTAATGTGGCATTATATTATATTGTATCGTATATCATGTCATGCTTTCTTTTTTCTCCTTTAGTAGTTTTAGATCTTCTTTGTTGGTCAGCAAATTTTTGCCCATGTCAATTAAAACACTCAGGGTTTTTCTATAGTAATTGTTGTCAATTATTTAACAATATGCACTACTGTCTTTCCAATAAGTGACAATGCTGGGATTTAACCCAGGTACTATTTGACTCTGATATCTGTGCTGTTTTTCCTATACCATTCTGTCTCAAAGTAGGTAGATAATACCTTTATAGCATCACCTGTCTTGTGTAAGGATTGAAAATTTTCTTGATGAAAGTAAATAAGAATTGAGTCTTTCTATGCTGCTGATTTTGTCATTTATTTATATTCTATCATCAGCTCAAAGCTTGGAGCTTATTCTTCTAGGACATTTTTTTTTCCCTAGTATTTTTTGCATGTATCATCATCCTCTGTCTTCATTCTTTCTGACTGGATGACAGACTGCTTCTCTTATTTCTACAAGTGTCCTTTTAAAATCTAAGTTAGTTAGATAACTCCCTATGCAGCCACTGGTTTCTTTGGTACCTTTCCTTTCTCTTCTTTTGGACTTTTAAAGTTATGTGGTTAGAATTGAACTTTATAGACAAGTCTTCTTGCTTTCTCTTTTGAGTTGTCTTTCTTCTAAGGTGTCTGACATTGCTCTCATGCCTGTCTTATGAGTCTGGCTTTTTGAAACTTGGTCTCTGCATATGGGCCGACTTTTTTGCTCTTCTTTACTATATGATTTCCAGTTTGAATGGCTGCTGATATTCTTGCCAGTTTACTATCACTGACCCATTTTTATTTTCCTAATAAGTTTTATCTGTATTCTAGTCCTAACTTGGCATAAATTAGCCATGAGAGTATTTAGATAATTTAAACATATGTTGTTCATCTAAGAGGTGTGTATTAGTTTACTAGGGTACGTAATAGTCTGCCATAACAAAATATCACAGATTGGGTAGCTTAAACAACAGAAATTTATTTTCTCACAGTTCTGGCAGTTTGAAATCTAAGATGAGGTGTTGCCAGGTTGGTTTTTTCTGAGGCTTCGCTCCTTGACTTCAGATGGTCACCTTCTTGCCGTGTTGTCATGTGGTTGCCACTTGGTGTATGTGTTGTCTGTTTTATAATCTCCTCTTCTTGTAAGGACACTAGTCATATTTGGATTAGGGCCCATCCTAATGATCCCACTTTAATTACTTCTTTAAAGGCCCTATCTCCAAGTATGACTACATTCTCAGGCTTTTGGAGTTAGAGCTCCAACATAGGAATTTTAGGGGACACAACTCAGACTGTAACAGAATGAATGAAATCTCTCATCTCTTTCAGATCTAGATTTTATGATTCAAGGATCTACCACTTCTCTCATTTCAGAATTATGTAATTGTCAGTAAGAGTACTCAGGAAGTGTTCATACTCAGTCTTCCTGCTTTTAGCATGATGAGATTCCTAATATATATTTGAAGTGAAAGAAGACCTCACAACTAAAATGTATTTGCTTTATACCAGTGATCTCTCTATTCCTTTCTAAATAGGTGGTTTCTAGAGTTTTCCCATAACAAAATGGTCTTTTTCTCTGTTACCTAAATACTGTTACACTGTCATAGTTAGGGTTCATCAGTTTCCTGTTACATTAAATCAGTGTTTTTAGATCTCTTAACTATGATCCACAGAAAGAAATAACATCTTATATACTACATTCATACATATGAAACAAAACTCACCCTTAACATACTTGATGTGTTCTGATTTTTCTTTTCTATTCTGTTGTTTCTTATTCTCCTTTTAAAGGTGATTTTCATGTTTTAAATTGATTTTATGATCCACTGATGGGTTGTGCTCTTTAGCGTGAAAAACATGATTAGATGAAAACTTTGTTCTCTTTAACCTTTGTATTACTAAGCTTCATAGTTATATTTGGGAATTTTCTTCCTTCCAAAGTTAAATCTCATTTGTTTGTGTAAAAGAACGTCTTTCTAGATGAGTTCTTTAACAACTAGATTAATTTACCGTTTATTTTTATTTTTAATTAACTTATTTATTTTTGGCCACGCTGGGTCTTCGTTGCTGCACAAGGACTTTCTCTAGTTGCAGTGAGCGGAGGCTACTCTTCATTGTGATGTGCAGGCTTCTTATTGCGGTGGCTTCTCTTGTTGCAGAGCACAGGCTCTAGGCGTGTGGGCTTCAGTAGTTGTGGCTCGTGGGCTCTAGAGCGCAGGCTCAGGAGTTGCGGTGCACGGGTTTAGTTGCTCCACAGCACGTGGGTTCTTCCCGGACCAGGGCTCCAACCCGTGTCCCCTGCACTGGCAGATGGATTCTTAACCACTGCACCACCAGGGAAGTCCTACCATTTATTATGGAATGAAAAAAAATTAGCTCAGGCTGACTGGTTGAATTTAATGGAGGGAAAGATAATTGGTTTTAAGATTCATTCATATTCATATTCTCTCCCTTCTTTCCTTCCCTCCCCTCCATCCCTTTGCCTACACACACACACACACACACACACACACACACACACACACACACAAACACACCCCTATGCATATATTCATCTATTTCCTTCCTTGATCTGCTGAACTGTGTGCACCTATCACCCAGATCTTAGTTTCTAAATACCATCTTCCACAAAAAGAACCAGGGTTCCTTGAAGAAATGTCTCATTCTAAGGCTTTGGTAGTAACAGATTGTAACCTCTAGAATGAAATAACCCATGAGACATAATAACTACATAGATGAATGAATGAATGAGAGGAAAGGAAAAGTTCTTCTTCCTTTCTCTTCCTCCCTGTGGCTATCTAGTCAACATTTGTTAGAGACTTTCCTTATCACATTAGATTAATTGGTATCTTGCTTGAAACTCAGAGGCTATTTATGTTTGCATCTATTTCTGAAATGTATTCTGTTCCATTGATCTGTATATCTATTTTTATACTTATATGATACTGTCTTTATTACTGCAGCTTTTATAGTGAGTCTTGAAACGAGATAGTATGTCTTCCAACTTTGTTCTAAGTTTGCTTTACTACTTTAAATCCTTTATACTTACATGTAAATTTTATTTTATTATTATTTTTTTAATTAATTTATTTATTTTTGGCTGTGTTGGGTCTTCATTGCTGCTCAAGAGCTTTCTCTAGTTGGCTGCGGGCAGGGGCTACTCTTCGTTGCAGCGCGCAGGCTTCTCACTGAGGTGGCTCTCTTGTTGCAGAGCACGGGCTCTAGGCGTGTGGGCTTCAGTAGTTGTGGCTCATGGGCTCTAGAGCGCAGGCTTAGTAGTTGTGGCGCACAGGCCTAGCTGCTCCGCGGCATGTGGGATCCTCCCAGACCAGGGCTTGAACCTGTGTCTCCTGCATTGGCAGGTGGATTCTCAACCACTGCACCACCAGGGAAGTCCCCTTGCATGTAAATTTTAGAATTAGCTTGTCTATTTCTCCAGAAAAGCCTACTGGCATTATAATAGAGATTGTATCACATATGTAGATCATTTAGTGAGACTGGACATCTTAGCAATATTGAGTCTGCCACTTCATGATCGTGATATATCTCTATGTTAATATAGGTGTTCTTAATTTTTTCCTGCCAATGTCAAGGTCTTACACACCTTTCATTAGTTTTATTCTTAGATATTTGATGTTTTACAATGCTGTTTTAAATGATGTAATACCTGAAAGTTTTTACTTTCTGTTTGTTGCTAATATATATAAATATAACTTATTTTTCTATATTGACCAGGTACTATGTGAAATTGCTAGATTCACTTAATCATTCTATTCTTTAAGATTTCATAGGGTTTTATACATACATAATCATGTACCAGATAACTATAATTTTCTTGTTCTCTTCTGATTTCTAGGCCTTTTATTTCTTTTTCTTCATTTATTGCATTGGTTAGGACCTCTAGTACATTGTTCAGTAGAAGTGGTGAGAGCAAACACTTGTTACTGATCTTAGGGGAAGAGAGTTTGTTTACATTAGGTATGATGTTAGCTAAATATTTTCCATAGTTATCTTTTATCAGTTTGAGGAAGTTCCCTTCTGTTCCTAGTTTGCTATAAGATTTTATTATGTTGTTGAGTTTTATCAAAGACTTTTCTGTATCTATTGAGGTATTCTTCAGATTTTCCTCTTTTAATGTGGAGTAGAACATAAATTTTTTTGAATGGAAAACCAAACTTGTATGGCTGGATTTGATTTGCTGCTGGGTTTTTTGTTTTTAAGGATTTTTACATGTGTTCATGAGGGTTTTGGTCTGTAGTTTTGATTTGTAATACTTTAAGATTTTGGGATCAGGATTATTCTGGTATCATAAAACAAGTCAAGAACTGTTCCTCTGCTGCTTTTTTTTTCTAAAAGAGCTTGTGTTGACTAAGTATTATCTCATCCTTAAATTATGAGTAGAATGCACTGGTGAATTCTGGAGAGGGATTTCTGGAATGTGACTGGGATTTCTTTATGGAATAGTTTTTATTATAAATTTGATTTCTTTAATATATATGGGGTTGTTTAGCTTTTCTATTTCTTCAGTTTTGGTCATGTGTTTTCCAAGGAATTTGTCTATTCATCAAAGTTGTCAAATTATTAGGTGTAAAGTCTTTGCAGTATTTCTGCATTAACCTAATAATGTCTGCAGCATCTCTAATGATATGTTCCTCTTTTCACTCCTGATGTGAATAATTTATGATTTATCTTTGTTTTGATCCATCTTGCTCCTAGAGCTTTATCAGTTTCATTACTTTTTCAAAGAACCAACATCTGTCTTTGTTCATTTTCTCTTTTCTTTCCAGTGTCTGTTTAATTGATTTCTACTTTTTATTTTTAAAATTTTCTTCTACTTTCTATCTGGTTTACTTCTACTTTTCTAACTCATAGAAGTGGGAGCTTAGAATAGGAATTAGTAAACTTCTCCTGTGAATATTTCAGATAAGTGATATTTAAGGCTTTGCAGACTATATTGTCTGTAATTGCAGTTACTACTCAACTCTTCCATTGTAGACAATACATAAATGAATGAGCATGACTTTGTATACTGATATTTGATTTTCATCATAATTTTCATGAGTCATAAAATATTATCGTTCTTTTCATCCCCCCCCCCAACCATTTAAAAATATAAAAACTACTCTTGGTTTGCTGGCCATACAAAAGCAATGTGCTGGACTTGGCGTTTGGACTGTAGTTTGCCAGCCCCTTGCTTAGGTCATTAATACTACAGTTTAATTTTTTTCTAATTCAAGTATTTAAAGCTATGATTTTCAAAGTACCACATTCCCACACATTCTGATTTTATATGTATGTGTGTGTGTGTTGTGTGTGTGTGTGTGTGTCTGTATATATATATATATATATATTTTTTTTTTTTTTTTTTTTTGGGCCGTGTCATGCAGTGGATCTTAGTTCCCTGACCAGGGTTCAAACCCGAGCCCCCTGCATTGGGAACACGGAATCCTAACCACTGGACCGCCAGGGAAGTCCTCTGACTATATTTTTATTAACCTTATTTGTGATTTATTCTTTGACCCATAGATTATGTAGAAATGTGTTATTTAATTTCCAGATCAGATATTTGGGCATTTCTTAGATATCTTCTAATTGTTTATTTCTAATCTAATATTATTGTTATCCAAGAATATACTCTGTATGATTTCATTTCTTTGGTGTCTTGATATTTTGTAGCATATAGACTATTTTGGTGAATGTCTTATGTATTTTAAAAAATATACATATTCTGGAATTGGTTAGTGCAGTTCTATAAATATCACGTCAAGTTAGTTGATAATATTCCAGTTTTCTGTGTCTTATTTTAAATCTCCAACTCTTAATTGTGAATTTGTCTACCTTGTCTTTCAGTTCTGTCAGTTTTGCTACATGTGTTTCAAAGCTCTGTTGTTAGGTGCATACACATTTATGATTGTTGGGTGTAAATTGTTCTTGTTACCACTGTGAAATGTCCCTCATTATCTCTAGTAATATTATTTGCCTTGAGGTTTACTTGGCCTAATATTAATAAAGCCACACAGTTTTCTTGCTTACCATTTGCATGATACACCTTTTTCCACCCTGTGTATTTATATTTAAATTGGCATGGTTAGTCTATTTACATTTAATGTAGTTATTAATATGGTTGAGTTTAAAGTCTCCCATCTTGATATTTATTCTATATTTATCCCATTTGTTATTTGTTACTCTGTTCTTGTCCTGCCTTCTTTTTGATGAACTAGTTATCTTTTAGAATTCCACTTTTCTCCTCTGTTGACTTTTTAAAAATTAACTTTATGGGGTATAATGAAACACAATAAGACACTGATTTAAAGTATGTTTTCATGAATTTTAACAGAATTATACACCCATTACCAAAAAGTACCCTTGGAGTTTTTGCAGACAGTCTCACAGCATCACCCTAAACAACCATTGATCTGCTTTCTATCATTACAGATTGTATAAATCTTTTCTAGAGTGACCTATGAATATAACATGTCTTGCTTCCTTCACTCAACATAAAGTTTTTGGATTCATCTATGTTACTGCACGTATCCGTAATTTATCCCCTCCCTCTTCTGTACCCCAAGTAGTATTCTATTGTATGAACATACCACATGTCATAATTTGTTATCCACTTGGATTATTTCTGGTTTTTGGCTATCATGAATGAAGTTGCTATGAATATTTCTGTCTTGAATCCATGTGTGGGCATATATTTAGGTTAAACGTGGGTAAATAACTAAGATTGGCATCACTGGATTGTATGATATATGTGTGTTTTTTTATGGTAGCTTTATTGAGATACAACTCACATACCATAAAACTCACCCATTTAAGGTACAAATTCAGTTGCTTTTAGTATATGCACAAAGTTACGCAGACATTACCACAGTCAATGTTAGACCACTTTTATCATTCCCCAAAGAAACTCTGGGCCCTTTGGCTATCACTTGTCAGCTCCACCTTCCAGCTCAAATTTTTTTCCCATTTGTTGGGGGTGACTTTTAATATTTTCTCTTGTGATTTCATTAGTAGTCCCTCTTGAGTAAGTGGTTCTTAAACTTTTTGAACTTCGGATCCTTTACCTTCTTATAAATGATTGGAAACCCTAAAGAACATTTGTTTATGTGGGTTATATCTGTCAATATATCTCATTAGATGTTAAAACTGAGGAATTTTGAAAATATCAAAATTATAATTTTAAACCCATTACATGTTGATACAAATAATATTTTAACTTTTCTAAAGACAAAAAGGAAATTAGTGGGAAACATGACATTACAGTTTTTTGTTTGTTTGTTTTTTGTTTTTTTTTTTATGGCTGTGTTGGGTCTTTGTTTCTGTGCGAGGGCTTTCTCTAGTTGCGGCAAGTGGGGGCCACTCTTCATCGCGGTGCGCGGGCCTCTCGTTATCGCAGCCTCTCTTGTTGCGGAGCACAGGCTCCAGACGCGCAGGCTCAGTAATTGTGGCTCACGGGCCCAGCTGCTCCGTGACATGTGGGATCCTCCCAGACCAGGGCTCGAACCCGTGTCCCCTGCATTGGCAGGCAGATTCTCAACCACTGCGCCACCAGGGAAGCCCGACATTACAGTTTTATAAACCTCTTTAATCGAAACTTCATAGAAGGTAGTTTGTTGTCATTGAAGCATATAAAGAAAATCATACATGTATTTAGAAAAGGGAAGAGTATTTTAATATTCTTTGTAGATAATTGCAGATATTATACCAAAACTTGACAAACTGTGTAGTATCTTAAGTTCTTGTTCCAAGATTGAATTTGAGAGCGCTACAATGATCTTTTCATTGGTCTGTCTTACGCTTGGAATGAATCTTTTACCTATATATGATTTTGTAACATCATGCACTGGTTATTTGGAAAATATTGGTTCACTGAATTATGTAGATCTTCCACATATGTGCCCACATTGACATAGTTCATTATTTAATATTTAAAAATCACATTTCTGAACAACCCCACTGATCTCAACAGAACAATCTTTAAGTACTGGAAAGCTGTCAGTCTCATGGTGCTTTGTCCAAGTTTTCTAAAATCTCAGTTTTTGCTTGAATGCTCAAATTTTATTGTTGGCAGCAAAAAGTATCAGTTTTTCTTGAAGTGACAGACTTGCTTTGTTCACTTTTCAGAAAATAATCTACTTCAATAAAGATAGTTTTCGATCAGAAAAAGTGGTAATTCAGCTTACAGCTCAGTCATGCAAATGCTTTTTCTCGACAGTTGTGGAAACACAGTTTGCAGCAGAAACGCTTTGTGTGTACTTCCCATCTTGTCATATAGAATTTAACACATATTTAAGGGTTGAGATTTAATTAATTTTACAGCTTCATCAAGGACCTTCCTAAGTAGAGCTGGCTTTTTTTCCCCCATGCAAGTGCATGGCAGTGAAAAATAAAATAACTATTGGGTGTCAGTGCCTTGATTTGTGCTAAGGTGGCAGTAGTTATGAACCATTTTTTTTGTACAGTCATCGCATATTTTGGCACAAGTTATTCTAGGATAAATTGAGATGTAAAAAAATAATTCACCACTTGTGTTTGTTACTATGCATTCACAGTAAAGAAGATTTTTGATGATTAGTTGATACTAGTATCAGACAAGTACAGTCAAAACAGAAAGTCCAACCACATTAGTAAGGCTAAAGTACAATTCAACATACCAGATTTTAACTCATTTTCTGTATTTACAGTTAAGTCTTTAATTCAGTGATTTACTTTATCATTAGAAAGCGGAAGTGCCTGTTTCTTTTATTGACTTTTTTTTTTAAACATACACACACTCATCTGGAAGGTAAGACCTTCCAGATTCATAATTTATATATGTATTTATTTATGGCTGTGTTGGGTCTTTGTTGCTGCGCGCGGGTTCTCTCTAGTTGTGGCGAGTGGGGGCTACTCTTTGTTGCAGCACAGGGTCTTCTCATTGCGGTGGCTTCTCTTGTTACGGAGCACGGGCTCTAGGCACGTGGGCTTCAGTAGTTGTGGCATGTGGGCTCAGTAGTTGTGGCTCATGGGCTCTAGAGCACAGGCTCAGTAGTTATGGCGCACAGGCTTAGTTGTTCCACAGCACGTGGGATCTTCCCAGACCAGGTCTTGAACCTGTGTCCCCTGCATTGGCAGGCGGATTCTTAATCACTGCACCACCAGGGAAGTCCCTCTTTTATCAACTTTTATTGAGCAGGCTTCAGCACAAACTACTGTGCAAGAGTTTATAAGTCTCTCATAAGTTATGTACACTTCTTTGACCAATGCAATATGATAACTTTTTAAGATATCTCATTGGGTTTTGTAATTTAAGTTTGAAAAGCTATAACTTTTTGGCTTTTAAAGATCTCATCATGTGTACATTTAAAATATTGAGTTTCTTTTTTTAAAACGGAATGATTGTTCTCAAATGCACCTGAATTGGCACCATAATTCTATTTGAATATGTTCTATTGCATAAGACAACTTAATTTTACAGCCAAAGGGACATTAGTTTTATCATATTTTCATTTGTGATTTACAGTTTCGTTCAGTTTCCTTGGAGTACATTCCCCCCTTTCATGAGTTAGAGAATTCTATGTCGGTTTCTTTTCATCACTTGCAGTAATGGATTGAATTCACAAGTCGCCCAGCTCCCTTTTTCAATCCAACAATCCATTTTTAGTTATAAATTATAAATTTTCTTTTATTTAAAAAGTTACTAAATTCGAAAATAACTGTTTTAGGTGAAATTTTTTTTTTTTAAACGTGAAAGCCTTTTTTTAAATAATTAATTAATTAATTAATTTATGGCTGTGTTGTGTCTTCGTTTCTGTGCAAGGGCGTTCTCCAGTTGTGGCAAGCGGGGGCCACTCTTCATCGCGGTGCGTGGGTCTCTCACTATCGCGGCCTCTCTTATTGTGGAGCACAGGCTCCAGACACGCAGGCTCAGTAATTGTGGCTCACGGGCCCAGTTGCTCCGCGGCATTTGGGATCTTCCCAGACCAGGGCTCGAACCCGTGTCCCCTGCATCGGCAGGCAGATTCTCAACCACTGCGCCACCAGGGAAGCCCTTAGGTGAAATTTTAAAAACCAAATTTAATAATATTGCAGAGCAAAACAAGAGTACTCTTACTATGTTCCGTATATACATAGAGAGAGAGAAAAAAAAATAAAACTTTGAGATTTCAGAATAATTTATTGGATCATAATGAGACTACAGAGATTATAGCAGGTATTAGTGTTGCAGACAGTAAAGGCACAGTAGAAATATTGAACACAAAGATCTTTTGCATTTACTCATAGATTTGCCTTAGTGGTATTCATTCCTTATTGCAGATTTAGGATCCCATCTGGTATTATTTATTTTATGCCTAAAGAACTTCATTTGTTATTTCTTGTGGAGATCAGCTGGAAATGAATTCTGTCAGCTTTTCTGTCTCAGAATGTTTTTAAAGTGAACAGTTTTAAAAATTTATATATTGACTATCTCTTGCCAATTTTTCTTACAGTTTATATATTCTGAGCCTGTAGCCATTACCTACTACCTTTTAATCTTCATTTATCTTACACAGGTTCTACATGTGTTCTTTATGTTTAATGCTTATCCTCAGTCCTCTAGTTATGGTCTGTAGTCATTTTTGTTTTCGAAAGCTCATTTTCTGGTAGATGCCACACGAAGCATTCATGGGCACTATTATCTGAGTTCTGTGCTTAAAAATCAGTTTTACTGAATATGAAATCCTTGTCTCACAGTTTCTCTTCTTGATTTTTTAAAATGTTATTCCATTTTCTTCCAGCATAAAAAGCATTGCTTTCAAAGTTTGATGGTACTTTAATTTTCCCTGTGTAGATAAATGGATTTTGCCTTGTTCTCCAAAGGATTTTTTTTCTTTAAATTCTGTGAAGTTTAGGATCTTGGTAGTTGTTTTTCTGGGTTGATAGTTTTAGTTAAACAGTATACTCTGGGAATTTCCTGGTGGTCCAGTGGTTAGGACTCCAAACTTTCACTGCCGAGGGCCCAGGTTCAGTTTCTTGTTGGGGAACTAAGATTGCACAAGCTGCGCAGTGGTTGCAGCCAAAAAAAAAAAAAAACTAGTGTACTCTTTCAGTATGTAATTTCAGATATTTTATTTGAGGAAAACTTTCTGATATGCTCTTGTTTTGGCTTCCGTCTCAGGGCCTACTGTTTTCTGTCTGTTGGATCTTCTTTGTCCATATTCAGTGCTTGTCACATTTTGATGTCTTAAAATCCAGCCCCCCTCCCCCATTTTACCTTCTCTTTCTCTTAAAGGCATAATCTATTCTATTTACTCACTTTTATGTCTGTTCTAGTTTAGTCTTTATTTCGAAATATTTTTCTCTTCCTTCTAATTATTTTGTTCTGTTACTGAGTTTTTTCTAACTCTGATGTATGTGTCATATCACTTTCTTAACTTTTTTTGTCTTTTTTGAAATAAAGGTATAATTTTTGTCTGTTCTCTTGTGCTTTTTTTTTTTTTTTTTTTTTTTTTGGCCATGCTGCGCGGCATGTGGGACCTTAGTTCCCTGATCGAATCCACACCCCCTGCAGTGGAAGTGCAGAGTCTTAACCACTGGACCACCAGGAGAGTCCCTCTTATTTCATCTGCTGTCATTAAATTGGCCTGCCATGCTTTCAGTTGAATATCTACCTGTTAGCTATTTGGGGCTTCTCCTGTTCTCAGATGTGTCACATGCCATGTTGCATTCCTTTGCTTTCGTTTGCACTGGTACAGATGTTTTGGCTGTTGGTTTGTTCTCATCTGCTTGCAGTTTGGGGGAGAAACCTTGTTTCCTGCTTTTGTTGTAAATTGGCTTTTGGGGTTTTGTTGTCTCTTTAGTTCTCTGTATTTTTCCTTTGGGATTCAGAGATTTAAGAATACCACCTTCCCAAGATTTTCCCTTTAAAAGCCTATCTTAGAGACAACTTTTAAAAATACAAACTCCAGACAAGACATTGTAGGGTTATTAAATTTTAAAAAATAACCTGTACAGTAATGTAGAAATCTTGTTTTTCCTAGTTCCTCTTCTAAAAATCATATTATATCCAAAAATGTCCCCAAATTATATACTTGAATGTTTAAGGAAGAGTAGGATTTGGTGACACGTTTCACAATTGGAGCATCATCAGACATTTGAATGCATTATTCTGAAGGATAGAATTTTACTGTCAATGACTGCAGACCTTTAATCCTGATCTTAACAGCTTCCTCTTTCTCTTTAGAGACGTAAGCTCAAGTATTTGAATATATTCTCAATTGACCACAGTATAACCTTTTCTGTTATACGTGGTACCTCCATATTATCAGTTAGCTTATATACTATTGGTAAATAGGGAAGTAGTTTCAGTATAACATGGGTGGGTTTTGGTTTATACATGATTTTTTCTAAACTGGACAAGGGGATCCTGAATAATGGGGGTAGAATTTTATACTGCACACAGAGTTTTTAATTAAAAGTGGTAAGCTGTGTCAGGGGTTCCGTCTCAGAGAGGTACACCCTGGTCTAGCAGGGACTCTTCTTTTCATATGGCAGTTTGCATTTCCTTTTGTGTCCATTTTAGCAGTCTTCCTGGCTTAAAGCTCCACTTCTCAGCTCCCATAAACCCTTGTTTCTACTTCTTTGTTTTTAATACCTTTTATTAAGCTCTGAGGAAGCATTTCAGCTGCTCTTAGCTGCTTAACTGGGGTGTGCAAGTTATTTCTGGAGGTCCCAATCATTGGTTTTCTTAGTGCTGTGGTTACAGAGTTACAGGGGCATTGGCTGATCTGCCCCAATGTACCCCTCTCTACCCTTCTGGACCCATTTTTTTCCCCATAAGCCTTGTTATTTTTAGGGTTGCAGAGTGCAAAGTTTCCAGGAATGTATGTATGTATTTACATTATACCAGATGTACTAAGAGACTTCAAGAAAATGCTGGAGCTTAGTGTAGTGAGGCTTTACAGCATTGTTTCTGTTCTTGAAGGACTTTAGAAAAAGAGCCCCTATAATTCTCCTGTAATAAAGATCCAGTGTTTGGGATTTGAGCCTTCCTATTCATCATTTTTAAATGCAGGGGAATAATAAACAGTAAAAATTTGAGGAATTATGTTGTGGATCACTGAGGGTTTATTTTGTGCTAATGAGATTGTTTTGATGAACCTACCTAAAATTAGAGAAACTGGTGAGTAAAAGTAAAATTCTGTATTGGATGATACTTACAGTATTATCTTTTTTCTATTTTGATCCTGGTAGGGAATTGTAATTTTGGCCATTTACAATACCAAGGTTTGTTTCAGAAATAATAATATTCAACTTACAGAAAATGCATAGTAGTATACTGTATTATTATTTGTTGTGGAAAAATCTAATCCTTATCAAAAGATTTCAGGTACTTTCACTAAAACAGCAAGGAATTATAGGCCAGTATTACAGTAATGGAAGAAGATTACTCATGTGATGGATGAAAAAATTGTACTCTAGAAAAATTGTACAGATGAGGAAGATGGATGTATAAATGGAGAAAAATCAGGTTATTGCATGGAGTATAACATTTTAGTTAAGTCCTGATAAACCCATTGTAAGTTGAAAATGTTGTAAGCTGAAAATGCACTTAAGACACTTAACCTACTGGATGGACATCATAGCTTAGCCCAACCTACCTTAAACATGCTCAGAACACTTATATTAGCTTACAGTTGGGCAAAATCACAAGTGTTGAATATCTTATGTAATTGATTGAATACTGAAAGCGAAAAACAATAGTTGCATGGATACAGAATGGTTATGTGTGTCAGTTATTTGTGGCTCACTGTGGCTCTCTGCTGCCGCTGCCCAGCATCACAAGAGAGTGTAGTACCTGCAAATGGCTAGCCCGAGAAAAGACCAAAATTCAAAATTCTAAGTACAGTTTCTACTGAATACGTATTGCTTTCACATCACTGTAAAGTCAAAAAATCTTTAAGTCAAACTATCATAAGTCTATATTGCAAAAATAGTGTAAACTGGTCATGTGGATTTGCCCCATATAAGGAAATGAATAGAGAGCTTTGTTAAGGAGTAGACTCCTTAGTGTTGATTTGGACATTTTGAGAATTGACGTTAGGTGTGTGGCAGTGGCAGGCCCTATTAATTTTGTGTCATTTTTGGTACTATGTGATAATGCCAGCAAATTCCAGTGGGGTTTGCTCAAGGAAATGACCCCTGTTCTTTTGAGTAATTCTAAAAGTAAGGAAAATTGCTGGAAACTTAGACCACATTGTGAGATTCAGTATTTCAGTAGCATGAAAATTTAATGGACCCTGAGGAAAGAATCTGAATTGTGAGGATGCTGTAATTATATTTGTGTATTGTAATAACGTTAATAAATACTCTTACGACTCTGTCAGATTTTTTCTGTGTTTTCTTCTACTGTTAGGTATTAATTCTGTTTGTTTCTCCTGGATATGAAAAAAGAGGAGAAAGCATATTACAACATATTTTATCTTTAAAAATCTGAGCATAGTTGACATACAGCATTATATTAGTTTCAGGTATACAGCATGATTCAATTTGTTTTTTGGTTGCGCCACACGGTATGTGGAACCTTAGCTCCCCGACCGGGGATCGAACCTGCGCCCCTGCAGTGGAAATGCGGAGTCTTAACCACTGGACCGCCGGGGAAGTCTGATTCAGTATTTTTATATATTGCAAAATGGTTACCACAATAAGTCAAGTTAAAATCTGTCAGCATACGTAGTTACAGAATTTTTTCTCTGATAACTTTTAAGATTTACTCTCACAGCAATTTTCATATATGCAATACAGTATTATTAACTATAGTCACCATGCTGTACGTTATATCACTGCAACTTAGTTATTTTATAACCTTTTGTACCTTTTGACGCCTATCACCCATTTCACTCATCCCCACCTCCCTGCCTCTGGCAACCACCAGTCTGTTCTCTGTATCTGTGAACTTTGTGTTTTTGTTTTTTGTTTGTTTTTGTTTTTTAATTCCACATGTAAGTGAGATCATACGGTATTTGTCTTTCTCTGTCTGACTTTTTTCACTTAGTGTAATGCCCTTTAGGTTCATCCATGTTGTTGCAAGTGGCAAGAGTTGATTCTTTTTTATGGCTGAATAATATTCCATTGTTTATGTATGTATGTATACGTGTGTGTTATATGCATATATATATATTCACTGCATTATTTACAGTAGCCAAGATATGGAAACAACCATATCTAACTGTCCATCAATTGATAATGGATAAAATTGGCTATTGTAAATAATGCAGTGAACATGGGGGTGCATGTCATATTTTATCATTTTAAAAGTGTAACCTGTAGGGAATTCCCGGGCGGTTCAGTGGTTAGGACTCGGTGCTTTCACTGCCATGGGCCCAGGTTCAGTCCCTGGTCGGGGAACTAAGATCTCACAAGCTGCGTGGTGTGGCAAAAAAAAAAAAGGGTAACCTGTAAAGCAGAATGACTGTTCAATGCATGTTTTTCCCTCTTATATCTTAAGGAAGAGAGAGAAAATCCTTCAAAACGGAGTAGAATTGAACGTGATATAGATAATAATTTGATCACATCAACACCAAGAGCAGGAGAAAAGCCTAACAAACAGATATCTCGAGTAAGACGGAAAAGTCAAGTAAATGGAGGTTTGTTAATGTTTACGTTTTGCTTTATTAGGTGTAAGCAGAGTTCTCACTTGACATGTTTGTTCTGTTTTTAAAAATCTACTTTGAGCAATTTCTGCCTTATTTTTGTAATCTCCTTTGTATTAAATATTAGTGGCATGAAGTAAATAAAAATTTACCTTCCTAATGTAAATCTACTTTCATGAATTAAAGTGACAATTAAAGGCAGAGCAACTAGCTTTATACTGTTTAGCATGAAAATGTATATGAAACTCATTTCTTAAAGCAGTAATAATTGTGACTTAATTTATTTGAAACATGTACAAAGAATTTGTTTCTGGATTATGGAATTTCAGAGCTATAGGGGGGGCTTGGAGCTCTCAGGTCCACAGTTCTCAACTAGGGGTGTTTCTGTCCCCTAGCGGACGCTTTTCAGTGTCTGGAGACCTTTTTGGTTTGTCACAACCTGTGGAGGGATTGCTACTTGCATTTGGCAGGTGAAGGTCCGGGGCACTGCTAAACATCCTACAATGCACAGGACATCCTCCCATAACAAAGAATTATCCAGCCCAAAAGCCAATAGTGTTGCGGTTTATAAATCCCGTTCTAGATCAGTACCTTATTGTATTGCTGACAAGCTCCTCAAAGTCAAAAAGGAGAAAAAAAAGATGGACAAGCAGAGAAACCTATACAGAATAGCACTTTAGAGCATGGAGTGCTACCTTTTAACCAATACTATTTTAAACACAGCAGTGATAATAATTCCCTGCCTCTTTCCTCTTAATGCAGTGATGTATCTCCATTGTTAGAATTGACCATAAGGGAGAAAAGGGATAAACAAGTTAAAAGAGCTCTAACAAGGAAGGAAAGAAATGTGCTAAAGTTGTGGAGGGTCAAGGATGATTTATTAAGACATTTGTATTTTATATTTTCCCAAAACCCATTAAATTTTTTTTATTTATAAGAAACTTAAAAAAAAAAACTGGTTATTCTTCCTAACTACTCTGAAATGGTGCCTCAATATCCATAAGTAGTTTTTGACACTGCTGTATATATAGTCTTCTGCTTCAGTAGAACTAGTTGCCTCTATTAATTTAGCTGTTACTCATTAGAAATAGATTGGGAGGTAAGTTTTGTGAAGTAGGCAGCATCCCAAAATGTAACTAAACAAAGACAAAATCTTGCATTTGTGTTTTTCATATTGTAACTTGCTTGCTTTACTTACAAAGACTTTATTTCATTTTCTGTTACACTGTGTTGATTTGAAGACTTTCAGTCTGTGTAATTCCAGATATAAATCTACTTTGTAAAAACTCAGTAAATTTTAGCATTTATAAACCATTATAAATAAATTTGTTATAAAGATCATTTGATTTACAAGTGATTTACCTCAGGATTTCTTGAAATAATAAGCTTTCTAACATTAATGTTCATCAGTTTTCCTTATGTATTCTGAGGGAAAAAGTTATTTTTATAATGAATGGTTTAGAACACATTTATGAAAGTCATGTTTTCTAGATTGCAACTATTTTTGTTGTTTCTTTCTTAGAAGCTGGTAGTTACGAAATGACAAATCAACATGTAAAACAAAATGGAAAATTAGAAGATAATCCTTCCTCTGGCAGTCCTCCAAGGACTACATTGTTGGGGACCATATTTTCTCCTGTCTTCAACTTTTTTTCACCAGCAAATAAAAATGGTAAATATAAGTCATTAACCATAATTTGGGTTTAAAAGAGTAATTGTTTTCCTGCCTTTTTAAAAGATCTGTTTGATTTTTTTGGCATATTTTTGTTAGCATCTTATGTTTGTTTTCAGCCTCATTAAAAATACACAGCCCTTTTATTTTTTTAAAGAATATATTTTCTTTCTTTTAAATTTATTTACTTTATTTATTTATGGCTGCAACGTGTCTTAGTTGCGGCACACGGGATCTTTTGTTGCGGTGTGTGGGCTCCTCATTGCGGCACATGGGCTTCTCTCCAGTTGTGGCATGTGGGCTCTGTAGTTGTAGCACACGGGCTTAGTTGCCTCGCAGCAGGTGGGGTCTTAGTTCCCCGACCAGAGATTGAACCCAAGTCCCCTGCATTGGAAGGTGGATTCTTAACCACTGGACCACCAGGGAAGTCCCAAAAATACACAGCTTCTAAAAGGCTTTTTTTTTTTTTTTAAGTGACTGCAATAAATGTAGGTTATGTTTAATTAACTATCTGAAAAGCTAGATGATAAACTTTGGGCTGGAGGGAAAGTATTATTTTTTCTGTGTTGGGATGATTTCTGCATCTTTAGAGTGTGTACAGGAGAGAATTGAGAAGCATTTTCAATATTCTAGATCAGTAAAGTAGAATTTATTGAATATTTTGAGTGAGTTGAAACCAGATTTTTTTTTTGTAATACAATTTATTTTTATTATCATTTGCTTGTTTTTTTCCCCCTGTAGGGAATCTTCAGTTTAGACAAATAGTAAAACTACCCTAATTCACATGAATTGAAGGTTCCCGTTGTATGCCTTTGCAAAAAAATAAAAAATGGCCTCTTTCTCAACATATTTTTTTAAAATTAGCTGGTGTCCTATTTTTTCTGATAAGTAATGTCTAATTTCATACATGATAATTTAGTCTGTAGATTATTGGAGGGTAAGAGGTCATGTCTTTATTTTTGCATCTGCCATGTTGTTTGATACAGTATTGGGCACATAGGAAATAGCCATTAAATACCTGTTGCCTGATGTCTGGATGATAAAGCAATTTTTAAAAGGCAGAATGGTGCACTGTAAAATCAAGATGATGTAGGGGCAGAAATAATGTATATTAGCACATTAAAGGACTGTGAAGTCCTAGAATAGAAACAAAAAACTACCTTTAACTTTGTTTAACCCAGTATTCCCTAGACATATCTGACCAAGTACTCTTCTATGGAACATCTGTTAACATCTTAACATCTTTTAGAACTAGTGCCTCCTCTTTGGAAATGCTGGTGTAGTGGGAAAAGAACAGGCTTTGGAGTTAGATAAACTTGTTTTAAATTTGTTCCCAGCTGCCACTGTTTACTTATGTTACGCTGGACCAGTTCTTTAAACTCTTGAGCCTCTTAATCCATGAGAAAGGGTAATTATACGTAAACGTGAGGAGTGAAGATTCCAGTTCACTCAACAAATATTGAGCATCTACTATGTTCCAGCCATTGTGATAAGTATAATAAATTTTTATAGGTGCCTTGAGAGAGGTATGGAACAGTAGAGCATTCAAAGAATGGAATGGTCCTGTATTCTGGGTGGTGGCTCACAAAAGGCTTCATAGAAAAGCTGAATCTTGAAAGATGGTAAAGGGCATTCCACGTAGAAGGAGCAGTGTAAGCAAAGGTACAGTGTATTTCAGAAACAAATTAGTTTGTCACAGATGGAGCATCAGATTTGAGGAGTGCACAGGAAGGGATAAGATAGAATTATAAAGAAGTCAGATTATAGAGCCAATTTTGTAGGTTTTTTGAACTTTATCCTTAGTCATGGGGGGATGATCGAAAGGTTTTAAACTGTGAGTAATATGAACAGATTTGTGTTTGGTTTTTTTTTTTAAGTTTACAGATTTTATTTTTTTTTAATTTATTTATTTATTTTTGGCTGTGTTGGGTCTTCATTGCTGCACGTGGGCTTTCTCTAGTTGTGGCGAGCGGGGGCTACTCTTTGTTGCAGTGCGCGGGCTTCTCATTGCGGTGGCTTCTCTTGTTGCGGAGCCTGGGCTCTAGGCGCACGGGCTTCAGTAGTTGTGGCTCACGGGCTTCAGAGTGCAGGCTCAGTATTTGTGGTGCACAGGCTTAGTTGCTCCGCGGCATGTGGGAGCTTCCCAGACCAGGGCTCGAACCTGTGTCTCCTGCATTGGCAGGTGGATTCTTAACCACTAAGCCACCAGGGAAGCCCAGATTTGTGTTTTCTGAAGATCTATTTGGCAGTAGCATGTAGCCTAAATTCTAAAGAGGCTGGATGCAGGGAGAACATTAGTAGACTTGTAGTCCATGTGAGACTTCATACAACCTTCCTTGTGGTATTAGAGAAGAAAAGAAGGATCAAAGATATAGAATGGACAAATTTTGGGAACAGATTGGAGGTGAAAGAAGAGAGAGAGTAAGATGTACACATTAGATTTTCAAGAGAGAAAAGTAAGTTCCTGGGAGATAGATAATTGAATTTAATTTGGGCCATGCTGTGCCTGAGATGCCTTGAAACAACCAAATAAAAATGTCTACTAACAATTTGTCATTCAGGTATGGGGCTTAGAAATCTGGATAAGCAGTAGAGCATGGTATTATCAGCTTATAAATATTAATTGAAACCAGTGGAGTAAATGGTCCATTTGGTTCATCAAACTAAGACCAGAATCTTGGGGGAAGACATTTAAGGACTGGACAAAGTTAAAGAAGCCAACAAAGGAGAAATGGAGGAAACCAGGAGAAATTGAGTCATAGAAGCCAAAAGAAGAGACTATCAAAAGCCAGGGTCAAACAATTGTAAAGATAGAAGGAAAGGAAATGAGCATTGAAAAGGTATCATTAAACCTGGTAATTAACTGGTCATTGGTTTCGTTTGCCAGAAGAGTTTCAGAGGAGTAATTGGAGTTGGCAGCCTAATCCATGGGTTAAAAGAGTGAAATGGAGAGTAAGAAAGGGATCAGCACATATAGATTACTGTTATGAGGAACTTGAATATGAAAAAAACTAGAGAGGTCACGAAGCCTCAAGGGGTGTTTTGTATTTGTGAGAAGCAAGCATGTTTTTAAGCCTCAGGGAAGGGTCTAATAGGTTGAACATAAGGGAAAAAGAAAAACTAATGAAGAAAGTTTCTAGGATCTACTGATAGGGATGGGATCAAGAGAACAGGTAGAAGGATTAGAATTGAAACAAGGAGAATAGACATTTTTCTCTGATGCTGGAGGAAAGAACGTTTGGGCAGCAGTAGTTCATGTTTGATAGAATTTTTTCTTTGAAGGAGGACATGGTATCATTTTGCTGAGATGGTCCTGGTGGCAGGGATTGAAGAGAATGAAGGTTTAGAATGTTTGCTATTGGGTATAAGTAAAAGAAGCTGAATGACTCACACACAGAAATACTGAGCAGCATGTTACAGGCATAGCTAAGATTAGAGGATTTTATTTGGAGTACAACCAGTCTTTATAATTGTATTGTTTTCTTTATTACCTGGGTCTAGTGCCTGAGAAGCCTGTTAGTTAGATTGATTCAAGAGGGATTTCTATGATGAATGACAGTGGAAAGACAAGGAAGCGAGGACAGTGAGGCTGCTGGCTTGAGAGTGGTTTAAATAATACACCATGAAGTCTGACTAGATGAGGAGGGTGGAGAAGAAGCCATTGAGGGATGTGTTTGGATAAAAGAGATTGGCTTTTATCAAACGTGAAGATCACATGTAATAGAAATATTAGATAGATAGATAGCTAATTAGAAGATTAGGAGGTGTGGTAGGAGATTAATTATTTGAATTTTAGGTTTCAGAGGTGAACAGTTTCTCTGTGATAGTGTCCAGGTTGTAGCCATGGTAATAACTACTAAAGAGCATTACAAATGTAGATGGAGCTAAAGAGGGCAAGACCTTTGAGGGTTAGTTATTGGATGAGTCATTGACATCACCTGTAATAACTATATAGGCATTTAATAGAGCAGTAAACCGGTAGCTAGGTGTTAAATTCCTCTGAGATTGAGAGAGGATGCTGGCAATAGATGGTAGGTGACAGCAGAGGGCATAAGTGAAGAATTGTATAGCCAGGTGACAGCAATCTCAAAGGAGCAAACATTTTTACACATTAGTGGAAAACCAATGATCTGGTGGCGGCAATGGAGGTAAATGAATTCTGATTGAGTAACAAGTATGGGAGAATAAACAGCTTTGAGGGAAGGGTATCAGGAAAAGAGATGTCTTTTGGAAAGAGGTTAAATGTAAGGCAGTGAGGGAGAAAGAATATTCTGTGAGTAAGTTGAGAGTTGTAGGTTGATTTTCTTGTTGACAATGACATTCGGAGGATTTCATAAAGAAATGGAGACTTGGAGTCAGCCCATAGTGGAAGAAAAATTGGGCAGCGGGTTCATCTAGGGGATGGTTGAATATAATGAGGAAACTAGCTTCTGTCTTTGTTATTGAGACGGAATCTTGTTGAGAAATTGTTCTTGTGTCTTTGAATAAAAAGGTTCTCATGGTTAGGGGAACAGCTCATTTTTAGAGAACTATCTCTGGTTTAAAAATTACAACTGCACAAAATGGCTAGGATGCTTAGTACTAGAAAGATCAGGAGCTGTTTGAGGATAATGGAAAATTGTGTGTGTGTGTGTTTGTGTATTGCTCAGCACATAGTAAGCACTTAATAAATGATATTTGCTTTAATGAAGAGAAGTTCTGTGGTCAACAATACTGTATGACAGTTGACCCAACAACAACATGGGTTTGAACTGCACAGGTCCACTTATACAAGGATTTTTTTCAATAAATACTATAGTATACAGTCTGTGGTTGGTTGAATCTGAGGATGTGGAACTGTGGATATGGAGGGCTGACTGTAAAGTTATTCTCAGATTTCTGACTGCATGGGGGTCAGTGCCCCTAACCCCTGTGTTGTTCAAGGGTCAACTGTATATACTTCAGAGTTCCTAAGAGACTGGATCTTAAATGTTCTCACCACAAAAAAGAAATAATTATGTGGCAGGATAGAGGTGTTAGCTAATGCTTAGTTGGTAATCATATTGCAGTATATAAAGTATTAAATCAATACGTATACCTGGAACTTACACAATGTTAATTATATCTCAATAAAAAATTTTTAAAGTTCTAAATTGTTTGACTCTAAATGGGTGTTTCTAAGCTATTTGAACACTCTTAAGAAAAACTTTGTTCACAAATATTACTCTAGCTTATAATAGTCTTTATTCCTTATTTTTGAAATGTCTAGTAAAGACTCACTAAATAATGGTAATCCTCAGCTTTGTTTCTGTTCCATTTAGTTTTTCTAAATATTTATGAATTTTTATTGAATATATTTGACATATAAACATTGTATAAATTTAAAGTGTACAACATGTTGATTTGATAATTTATATATTGTAGTTTGATCATCATCGTAGTGATAATTAGCATGTGCTCTCTATCATGTTATATAATTATTCTTTCTTTCTAGTGGTTGGAGTAATTAAGTACTAGCCTCTTAGCAGGTTTGATGATTATAATACAATGTTGTCTGTATTCACTATACTGTGCATTAGATCTCTAGGGCTTATTTATTACTTGTTTTAAGTTTGTTCCCATCTTTCCCCACCCACTATGAGCTTTTAAGTGACGATTAATGTACAGTTAATCATGATTTCAGGAACATCAGGATCCGATTCCCCAGGACAGGCTGTGGAAGCTGAAGAGATAGTAAAACAGCTTGATATGGAACAGGTGGATGAGATCACTACCAGTACTACTACATCAACTAATGGAGCAGCTTACTCAAATCAAGCAGTTCAAGTGAGGTCATCAATAAATAATGGTTTAGAAGAAGCAGAAGAAACAGTTAATCGTGATATCCCACCCCTTACAGGTAAAAAAGATTCCTTTTTTTCTTATACATTTTCATGAATAGTTTGTAAAAATACTACTGTATTTTTTCTTAAATAGGCAGATTAAATGCGTAAGTTTTTCTTCCTTGAAGTTAATAAAATTAAAACTGGAAATAAAACTTTTCCCCCCAAATCCAGTCATTTTGAAATTGAATTTTTTAAGGTTATTTTGACTGCATATTAGTCACTTTACAGTTTAATTATGTGTACCAATCTTACCACTTAGAGAAATTTAACACAGCTAACAAAATAATATGCTTACATTTATGAACATACTTATTATAATTGCATGAGTCTTAGATCCTTAAGGTCTGAAGTCCCTACATAGAGGTAGTCTCATACCTTCCGATTTGTTTCATATACAGATGATATTCCCAAAGAAGCTTCTGTTCTTGGGTCTCTGCTATACACAAACTTTGCAGCCTAATCCTGGATGCTTTTAAAGGCCTAACATAATTGTTAGGTCCCTGAGCCAGTTGTTATGGAAATGTAGAAACATGTGAGGTCAGCATTTGTTACCTCTGAGGGTTGTGGTAGATAGACATATAAGGCTAAAAGATGAAATTGTATTGCATTATGATTAAAAGCAGAAATAAAACTGAGGATGCACATCTTTTCCCAGGAGAAGATCTTAGACTTTTATTTTAGATTTGTTTGTTTTTCCTTGTGGTGCCAGATATTTGAGAGAGCTGAGTACATATATATTGGTTGAGAAATAAGTTTGGCATAAGGAAGCAAAATGATGATCTCTCTGATAGAAAGGGGAAACTTGAAAAAAAATCATTGAAACAACATGATACATTTAAAGAAAAAATGCATACAATTATGAAACTTCTATACAGTGCAACCCTATATCAGTATGAAGAGAAAAGCAGCATAATAGAGTTAAGGTTTATTTTATTTTATTTATTTTTTAAATTTTATTTATTTTTGGCTGCATTGGGTCTTCGTTGCTGTGCGCGGGCTTTCTCTAGTTGCAGTGAGTGGGGGCTACTCTTCGTTGCGGTGCACGGGCTTCTCATTGCGGTGGCTTCTCTTGTTGCGGAGCACGGGCCCTAGAGCGTGCAGGCTTCAGTAGTTGCGGCGCGTGGGCTCAGTAGTTGCAGTGCTTGGGCTCTAGGGCTCTTGGGCTTCAGCAGTTGTGTCACGTGGGCTCAGTAGTTGTGGCGCATGGGCTTAGTTACTCCAAGGCATGTGGGATCTTCCCGGACCAGGTCTCGAACCCATGTCCCCTGCATTGGCAGGCAGATTCTTAACCACTGCGCCACCAGGGAAGTCCAAGGTTTATTTTAAATTTGTCAAATAAGGAATTCCCTGGCCATCCAGTGGTTAGGACTGTGTGCTCTCACTGCTGAGGGCCCGGGTTCAGTCCCTGGTCGGGGAACTGTTGGGTTGGCCAGAAAGTTTGTTTGGGTTTTTCTGTAAGATCTTAAGGGAAAAACCCAAACAAACTTTTTGGCCAACCCAATAAAATCCCACAAGCCATGTGGTGTGGCACTCAATCAATCAATAACAAATAAAATGTTAGTATTGATAATGTTAAATTATAATGTTATAATTTAAGAATAATACTGAACCTAACGAGCAAATCTAATGCTGATTACTTTGCCTGGTGTTACAGGTTAGTGAATGATAAGGTATAGACTGAAGCCAGGGCTTTTGACTTCTTTGATGTTTTTTCTGTTTTTGTGCTTCTATATAAACCTTTGTACTCATTTTTTCTGACAACTGTGCCTACCGGGAAGGGATTTCTATAACTTTAGTTTCTAGAGGGGAATAGTAAGATTTACTCCATTTGTCTCATTCATTCGTTTTTCTAACATTTAATTGAACACCTACTTTTGTGATGGGCACTATTTATAAAGATGACTAAGATGTGCTCATTGACCCTGAAGAGTATATGATCTAATTGATGAGCCAAGTATACACAAAAATTACTGTACATTGTGGTGAGTGCTGTTACAAATAAATGAGCAAAATACTGAGGTGGCACATGGCAGTTACTCTGGGAGGATCATGAAAGGAAGAAGTAAAAGTTTTGCTGATCTTAAAATATGAGTATGAGTGACAAAAGTGGTACTTTTCCCCAACTTCAAGAACGTAGCCAAAGAGAACAAGAAGGAAGGAGGCTGGCTCTACCATTTACTTAGCTGTGTGACTTTAGATAACTTATTTAAGCTCTCTGAGACAGTTTTCTTAGCTTTAAAATGGTAATAATAATTTAGAGCTTTGAAGACTAAATGAGATGAAATATGAAAAATGCTTAGCATGGAGGTGCTCGAATACTAATTACTTCCTGTCCCCCTTTCTCTGAGATTAATAGGAATTTGAAACAGTAAAGTGGTAGGAAGATATATTTTTCCATTTGTCCCCTTGTGCTAACGAACTGTTACTGGCATAAAGTTGTTAGAAATGAACAAAAATTCTGCTTTACATCTGTTGTCATTTATTGAACGTACACACTGTATTGGCTCTGTCTCAGAAGGTATTAATACATGGTAATAGCAAAAAACGTAAGTTTTTATCCTGAAAGACTACTATCCACCAGTATTCCATTCCTATAGACGGATTACAGCAATTTTTATTGAGGTCCACTGTCTTAGTCCTTTCAGGCTACTATAAAAAACTACCATTAGACTAGGTGACATATAAACAATAGAAATTTATTTCTCATAGTTCAGGAGTCTAGGAAATCTGAGATCAGAGCCCCAGCAGATTCAGTGTCTGGTGAAGATCTGCTCTCTGGTTCATAGATAGCTGTCTTCTTACTGTGTCCTCATATGCCAGAAGCTATGCAAGCTCTTTGGGGATCTTTTTTTAAGAGCATTAATCTCATTCATGAGGGCTCCACCCTCATGACCTAATGACCTCATGACCTCCCAAAGACTCCATCTCCAGACACCATCACATTGGGGATTAGGTTTCAATATATGAATTTTGGGGCAACACAAACATTCAGTCTCTAGCATCCACCTTAAACTTTCATCTCCAAGACATTACCTGTTTAGCTTGTAAGTTATCTTTGTCTCATTGAATTTAAGTTGTAAATATTGTCTTAGAAAATTCCCAACATACTTTCTGAAGCTTTATCAATTGATCAAATTTTAATTCAAACTTAGAATGGACTATGTGTCATGGAATATAGAATTGTTTCTTGATTATTTTTAAGTTGCTTGTAAATGAGAAGTAAAATAATGGGTCTTCTAAAGCACTGATTTCTATACACAGCATAATTTCTTAGCTTTTAAGATCATAGACAACCTTGAGGTTCCTGTAAAAATGTACCTAAAACATTTTTTCATAAGTCTTTAGGGGTTTGTAGACCTCTTAAAGCCTGTTCATGGATCTTAGGTTTAAAACTACCTTCGGGATCTGTTGTCAGCACACATATATTGACTGCCTGTATGTACTGTGCACTTTGTGAAGTATTACTGCTATGAGCACCATGAAATTTTTATGTTTATACATACAAACATCATCCAGTTAGAAATGGAAATTTTGTGGAGTGTTTTTTCCTAATAATACACTCCACAGTGTAAGTAGTAAATAGTAGGAAATAGTGTAAGTAGTAAATTTTCTCTTAGCTGTTAGGGATTTAAATTTTGCTAGCCATGATATAGCTTGCCGCTTTGTCTGTAATGGTAAATTTTTCCTTTGGATCCAGAGTTAGATCTATGTGTTTATAAATTTACTTTTAAATACTGTTTACAAATTATTTCTGTCTTATCTTTAACCTAAAATACACAGGGCTTCAGGAAGATCTTAATAAAAGCAGTAAAAATGTATACTTCATGGAAGCATTAAGTGAGTAAAAGCAACATTTTGTTTTTCACTTTGTTAAATAGCACCAGTAACTCCAGATAGTGGTTATTCATCAGCCCATGCAGAGGCCACCTATGAAGAAGACTGGGAAGTATTTGACCCGTGAGTTTTTTTTTTTTCCCTTTCTCTCTTTGAATGGAATGAAAGTACATGTGTAGAGGGGTGGCTGAATGGTATATTGCAAAGAGCATTTGACCTGTAGGTATTAATACTTTGCTGAGTTACTGAAATACTAATTTGTATATTTTCAGTTTTACTTATGTGTTTTATAAGTTTGGTTTACTAGGTTAAATATGCATTATTTAATTAAAAACTTAAAGATGGGCTGAATTTAGTAATATGTTTTATATTTACAAAAAAGTAGAAATGTTGAAATTTTCTTAAAATTTGATTTATAGCTATTATTTCATCAAACATGTTCCACCACTGACAGAAGAACAACTAAATAGGAAACCTGCCCTTCCATTGAAGACAAGAAGCACACCAGAATTCTCCCTAGTTTTAGACTTGGTAAGTATATTATCTGTAGAGTTAGGGAAAATAAAGGCATTAAATTCTTTTTTAAAAATACTAGCCCAAAATACCTAAAAGAATACAAGTGAATGAATAGCCTTACACATACATTTACTATAAAAACATGTCTTAGGTGTTCTGAAATGTTTTTATTTTAAGCACAGTCTAATGCCAGGGCCTCCCCAATTTGTTGGTTTCCAGTACCCTTTGAAAATAAATTAGGCTTTCTTTTTCTTTTTCTTCCCCCCCAACCCCCGCTATTTCACTATTTTTCTATTTAAATTAATTATTGCCCCCATACTCCTATACCCTTTGTTTTGTTTTTTAATCTCCCAATAAATTCTAATTTCATGGCTAGATTTTAACCTTTTTTGGGGGTGGGGGGCTCACAGTCGTGTTCCCCTGAAGGACCTAGGTCTTAATGAGTTAACCTCATGCAAGACTATATTCCTTTTCTTGTTCCTTTTTGGGGAGAGGGGCAATCTATGTAATACTTAATACTAAGTATTAGTATTATCTAATACTAATATCTTTATTAATAGACTCTCAAAAGCATGACTTCTTAATGCTGACTAATAAAACCTTTAATATGCTCTCTTGGTGTGAATTTTAAATTTTATATTTTTTTAGGGTACCAGAAGAGCTTTGAAAACTGAATATCTCTTATCTTTTCCTAACCAAATTTAATATATGGTCACCATTATCTACCATCTGTGGGCAATTTCTTGATATTAGCAAAAATATGTATCTATTATATAATACTGGAAAACATTTTACTATTTAAAAGCCTTTGTTACTATTAACCTATAATTGGAGATGTGGTTTAGTTCTTTTTAAAAAATTTTTTTTATCTTGAGGAAAAGCATATTTTTTAAATCTTAACTAGCATGTATAGTTGTTTTGAGAGTTCAGCACCTTAGCCTTTGCCTAGCCAAAGAGATATAAGATAGGTATCCAGAAGGCCTAAGTATTTAAGGTGTTTATTAGAGGATAAGTAGGAAAAAAAGAAAGATTTTGAAACTGATTATGAGTAGTTTAGATTTGATGTACAGAAACTGAAAAAGATTTTGCTAGATTTTTATGTTAGCAGTTGATGTCATGATAGCAAGTTCGGCCATACAATTTTTAATCCATAAATAGAGAGGGAAAGATAATAGATAGATAAAAGATGAAGATAATAAATAGAGAGGGAAAGATAAGAATTGGTGAGCATAAATGAGTAATTTTACAGAATTGGGTAAAGAAGAATGATCAAAATTTAGATAGGCTGTAGATGAAGAAAGTAGAATTAGTTATGATTCAATTATGAGAAAGAGAATACCTTTTTTAAAGATACTAAGGGAATACCTTGAATTGTGTACTCTGTTCTGCTATTAAAAGAAAATGTGGGTGGACCTAGAGTCTGTCATACAGAGTGAAGTAAGTCAGAAAGAAAAATAAATACCATATGCTACCACATATATATGGAATCGAAAAAAAAATGGTTCTGATGAACCTAGTGGCAGGACAGGTATAAAGACGCAGACGTAGAGAATGGACTTGAGGACATGGCGGGGTGGGGAAGCTGGGACGAAGTGAGCTTTGACATATATACACTACCAAATGTAAAACAGATAGCTAGTGGGAAGCAGCCCGCATAGCACAGGGAGATCAGCTCAGTGCTTTGTGACCACCTAGAAGGGTGGGATAGGGAGGGTGGGAGGGAGGCTCAAGAGGGAGGGGATATGGGGATATATGTATACATATAGCTGATTCACTTTGTTATACCGCAGAAACTAACACAACATTGTAAAGCAATTATACTCCAATAAGATGTTAAAAAAAAAAAGAAAAGAAAGTGAGGCATATCTAGAGTATTTTTTGCTCTTTGCCTCCCCAGAGTTTAACTTTAGGTTAAAAGAAACACTCCAGCTAATAAGATGTGGAATCACAAGGTATGAGCATTTGTGTTTCATTTTAATTCATCTTAAACACATTGAAAAATTTGGGGGATAGTTACTAGCAGCTTTATTTTTTTTAAGTGTTGTCACTTTCTACAAATGGAAGCCTTTTTTTTTTTATCCTTCAGGATTTGAGAAATATACATATTTGCACATACCTTACATTGAATGATCCTTACCTTCTTTTCCTCATGAGAAAACAAGGCTTGGTAATCAAAGATGAGAAAGAAGTCTTGATTGACTGCTAATTTAGTTAAACAATGTTTATGTCTATGAAACATATTCAACAGATACTGAAATATCCATTTTCTAAAATAAACTTCTTTATAAAAGGTTTAAGAATAAAGAGCTATATATAAATAGAAGATATATATTTTTTAATAGTTAGATACTAAACTTCCATTGGCAAACTGTAAAAAAAAAAATTAAGAAAGTATATATGTGGTTTACTTAACAGAAAGTTGGCAACTGCAGGACTCAAAACAGTGGTTGCCAAACTTGCGTATGCATCCTAATCACCTAAAAGGCTTATTGAAACATAGATTGCTGAGCTCCTCTCTACTCCTTGCTGAGTTTGAATGATCAAAAATGGAGCTGGAGGTTTTGCATTTCTAACTAGTAGTTCCCAGATGATGCTGATGCTGCTTGCTGTTCTAGCAGCCACACGTGAGAACCAGTGACTTAGAAAATTCTATCCCAGATTGCTATGCCACACACAATAATGTATTTTAAATATAAAATTCCATGTATGAACGGGTGCTTTAATAAATGTTTTTGGTGATCATGAATACATAAAATAATCAATTGAAATGTCTTAATATCTTGGTTCATTCAATATGTCCTTTTTATTTTAAGGATGAAACACTAGTACACTGTAGTTTAAATGAGCTAGAAGATGCAGCACTTACTTTTCCAGTCCTTTTCCAAGATGTCATTTATCAGGTAATTAAAATTTTTTAACTTGAGTTTTGGCCTGTTAGATATTTTGAACCAAGAAATCTTTTGTAAATTTTTTTTTTTTGGTGAAATTTAATGTGTTTATTCCTAATGGATTTCATCTGTATTTTAATGATTTCGTAACACAAAGTAGCATCATGCTAAATAAATAACTACATAAAACAACATTAATGTTACCAAAAAAATGTGAACTTTTTTAACCCATTGCTCTCTGCTAGTTTCATAACCTGTTTGCCAGCAGGTGGAGGCAGGAACACTGACATCTTAGGTCCCCGAGAACTTGCCAGGTTAACACTTGGCGTTGTTGTTGTTTTTCCAAAACCCAATTAATAGGAAGAAACCTTATTCCTTGTTGGTCATTTTTATTGCCTTTTGTAGTAATATGGTGTGTAGGTTGCAGTGTAGTAGATCTACTTTATTTTAATCACAGAATTCCAGGACACTCTTCTAGTTACTGCTTTACTTAAAAAATTAGAGTATAAGTATTTCTCCCTCCTCTGTGTCGATGGACAGGTAACAGTGCAAAATACAAATACCATTTACATTTCACTGCAAATTACGTGTGTTGACCATAGGTTTTACTTTATGTTTCAGATTTTCCTATCATAAAATTTGAATTAATATATGTGAATACACTTCAAAAACTACGAAGTGCCTTTCTGTCATGGAGGTTGTTACTGAACTAGCATTACCTTCTTATATACCAGTTGTTGAAGGATTGGGAAAGGGTCAAAAACTTTGTTGTTTGTCAGGTGGAAGCCAACCCAAGGATTAACTAAATAAAGTCACAGAACATTTACCATGTGAACAATGGAAAGGTGTTTATGGTTGTTTATGTGCTCTTAATAGGCAGTTAGAATATGTGTATAGTTTTCTTGGCACATGATAGTTATTATAGCTCGGGAATCATAAAATTTTAGAGTTAAATAGTTTGTGGTTCAGGATCTACTTTACATACCTTATCTTGCAATCAGTCATAAGAGGATTTATTTAAGCAGTTATTCTGAGTTCTGGTTTAACCTAGAAAGGTACTGTAGGTATGGTAATATCTGGATACTATCAATATATTTATTTCCCTTTTATGTAAACTGATTTTAGTTCTGATATAGATCAGAGGATGAGCAAAATATACATAAAAATGAGGGATTTTAGGTTTTCAAATTCCTTTTTAACTGTATATTACTTGTTTAAGGTAAATCTTTTTCTTAAGACATTTTCTGCCAAATAGGTTGTTCTTGTTTAGTGTAATTCAAGGACAGGAGTCTTGTGGCAAATATAAATAGCATGGCAATATGTTCTCTCTTTTTAGCTTGATAACCTTGTTTTTAATGTTCAAAATTGCCCTTAAAAACAATGGCTTTCAGGCTTTTGAATTTGGAAAAGAAAACTGTTACTGAAAACTATAAATAATTATTTTGATGTGATTTCTTAAGCTTCCAGATTTGAAATTTATTTCTGATAGATGGTTTTGGTCTGTTTACATAATTTTTAGTAGTGAAATAAGAAACTTGGAGAGTAGATGAGTTTGATTTCCCTTTCATGAGTATTTCTTTTCAGTGTGACCATAAAATTGAATTTTTTTCTTATTGCTTCCACCATTTCTTCTTCAGTTCTCTTGTTTATAAAATTCTTACTGTTTTATGTGGATCCAGACAGTTGTCTTATTTTGAATAAAAGGCTCCTAGCAGTGCATATGACTAATATAAAAAAAAACTTCATATGTACTGCATCTACCTCTGAGGAATTCAAAGAACTCTTTTTCTTATATATCTGAGTTACACTTTCTGAAACAGGAAAATTAGAGCTAACCTAAATCAGGAGCAATGAGTAGGAAGTTTGAATCTTAAAAATTATAGAGATGATTGTATTTTAAAATGATTTAGTTACTACATCATGTACAGAGTTTAGTTCCCTTTCAGTTAAGTTTTGAGGATGTCCATAGTTAATATTGGATTTCTAGTTTTGGCATAGCCATTCTGTCTGCTTTTTAAAAAATAACTTTGAAGAAATCTTGGGTTAGGGTTCCCCCAGTTTTCAGACCAGCAAGCTCCCTTTAAACAGGGAATGATGTCTTTTAAACTTTCAGTGGTGTTGTCTCCATCTACTGGCAAAGAAGAAATATACACAAGGGTCTGGGATGATCTAAGAGATTTTGGAGAAACCACATTATTAGGTAAGATGTAACTTACATGTTTAACCACTACAGTATAATGTGGCCCACTTAAAGGTAGAAACCTGTAAAATACTGTATATACTCTTAAAAAAATAATTTGTTGAGATGAAATTCACAACATAAAATTAACCACTTTTAAGGGAACAGTTTCATGGCATTTATATACTCTTGAATATGTCAATTCCATAACATTTATGTATATACTCTTAAAAATAAAATGGTAATGTTAAGATAGGATCAGATTCTTCATCTGAATCAAAGCCAGATAAAGTTTCCTCTTGGGACTTTTGTTACTTTTGCTTTTTGTTTATGGTAAGTTTGTTATAGTAGAACCATATCTAATGTTAATTCTATTTGTTATTCTCTTTCTTTCAAAACAATTTAAAATATGAATTGTCTTATGTATGTTTTAATAATGGTCTGTATCAGGGGTTGGCAAACTTTTTCCTTTAAAGGGCCAGTTGTTAATATTTTAGGTTTTGCAGCCTGTGTTACAACTACTTTCTCTGCCATTATAGCATGAAAGTAGTCCTAAACAATACATAATGAATAAGCATGACTGCATCCCATTAAAACTTTATTTACAGAAATAAGTGATGATCTGGATTTGGCCCAAAGGCCATAGTTTGCTGACCCTTGGTCTAATAATTACGAGAGTATATGCAGTAAATTTACATATTCAAATTCTAAGTGGAAGTAAGTAATCAAATGTTCATCAAAATTCTTGTTAATATATAGAGAGATTTAAAATTAGATCCACTGTAACCTGGTTATGGGCTTTCTTAGGTTTTTTCAGATGAAAGTTTGAGGGAAATTTAAGGTGGTCACTACTCACGTTTAAAGATTGCCTTACTTCATGATATACACTCTTCTTTTGATTGATAAGTAGGACTCAACTTAGTTAATGCAAGACTTAGAATATATGAGGGGGTAGATTATTCAAGCCTCAATTAGTACCTTGAGTGTATTTGAATTTCCATTTCTCTAGGAGATAAACCTAAAAGATCCAACTCAAATTAAAATTTTGATATATGTTACCACTGACACTATACGGATAGACAGATCATAGTTTGTGTATATGGAGAAAAAGTCATTTGAAAGAAGAACTGAGTTTTTAAAGTGAGGGTGTGGCATTCACAAAGGCAAAGTATATGGATTTTTGTTTGAATGGGTCTTTTCCTCTCCCTTAATTGGTAGTTTTTCCATGAATTGTTTTACAGTTAGATATTGGGAAACGTATTTATTCATAGAATGGTACAAATGCATTTGATATCTGGAAAAACAAGTGCGTGATCAGTTCCAATGCACATGTTTTAATTTTTATATTTAGCTTATATTGACACATTGTCAGGAAATCCATCTCGTGGTGTTACTCAGTTAAGAGGTCTCCACTGTATTTAGTTTCTGTTCCTGCAGATCCACCAATTCAAGACTCTAGGTCATCTCACTCCCTCTTCCATCCAGAAGATGACTTCTATCCACAAGCAGGACTGAATCAAAAGACAGATTTTTCACTTAGCTCTTGAGCTGAACCACCTCCTCAATGACCTTCCTCTGTCTCCATCAAGAACTGGAGCTCAGTTTTTTGAAGATGTAATAGAGCTACTCAGCCCAAACGTGGCTAATTGAAGACAAAAAGAAGATGCCTCATATGTTTCACTACAGTGCAACCAAACGTAACTGTGTTGTCCAACTCCTCATTCTGTAAAGTATGGCAGGGGCATCTGATTTTTGACTCTGTTCACCAATAAGACTTTAGCCAGTCAGTGGCTTTCTGAAGATCAGTAAAATCAACAAACTTTGGGTCAGCTGTCCAGAAATCAGATTGTGGTAAGCACTCAAGGAGAGATAGGATCCTGTAGGGAGCTACTTGCTAAAGGATGCTTTGTTTTAATAGTAGAGGTTGCTTTTATGGGAAAAGTTGGGGGGAGAGGTGGGTGGGAAACCCCATGTTTAGCAAAGCTCAGCCTCTTCCTCATTATTAAAGTTTGTTTTCTTGGGAAACTTACAACCTAGGATAATTTTCATAAGGATCTCAAATATTTTATACCACAGAAAAATAGAAGTAGAGGGTCAGTGGCATCTATCTCTTTTCCACAGTCTAGGAAGAAAAGTCAGCATTATTTTTGCTTCATGAAGAAAAAAGCAATCGTTTAAATGAAGAGTTTTGTTAGTAAACACCTAATCAAGTTTTTCCTCCCCTCAAGCTCTGACTTAAATTGATACTAAACAAGAGGCATTTTGTTTTGACATTCATAAAGCATAATTTTATTGTACAAAAGTAGTATGTATTTTGTTCCTTAAAACATCTGGGGTCATGGACGCAGTATTGAGGATAAAAGTAATATTTTATATCTGGTAGGGAAGAATATTTTGATAACTAATTGTAAGTCAATATTTAAAATAATTTTAAAGTAATTTTTCCATCCTTATTAATAAGTATAGCTAGTCATTGGCACTAATTTTTTCATCATGGTTTGTATTCTTTATAAATGTATCTTAAAATTAGAAGAAGTTCATTTAAAAATACAGAAAATTCTTGTTCAGTAACTAAAAATATTCTGCAAATATAGGAGATGTGACAGTTGATTACTAAGCATATTAAATTGGAGGCTTCAAAATTTAGAATTTGTTTTTAAAGGCAACATTTTGTGGGGGGTTTTTTTTTTGCTTTTAAAATGAGTAAACTTGATTTTAAGATAAACACATTAATATTTTATATATATACACAAATATGTGTACATTCATATTTAAATTCAAAAATTATATATGTATACTGTATATATATTATATGTGTATGTAAATGGCCATGACTTGAAAAGTATGCTTCATTGCTAATTTTTAATATACCTTCTGTATGAATATATTAAGCACTTTATCCCATTTGGACTCCATAAGGAAATATCTTTTCAAATTTATTTCTATTTAATACAGTGTAAGGTTTTGCAGAAGGTTTTAGTTTGGGGGTTTTGTTTGTTTTTATTTTTATTGGTTCTGATGTTTTAGTATTTACCTATTCATCCTCAGATTGATCCACCTACAAATACTATCCCCAGCAGCCTCTTATTGGAACTGTGTGAAGCAAAAGGTGACTTGTAAAATCACCCAATGGGTTATGAAGTTGAGGCCTCCACAAGGCCTATCTGAGCAACCCTCTTTCTATGGAGAAGGTTTGGGTTTTGTCTCTATGATCTGGTATTGATGCTAAGACAATGTTAACTAAGTTAAATAGTTAAGTAATCAATTGACTTACTTTACGTCTTCTAAAAGTATAGATATGGCTTTCTCTTTGAGTTGAGGTTGCCCAGTTCTTCCCCCATAAAATCTTACTCATTCCAGCTATTCTCCTTATGGCTGATTACTTTTAAATAATAAAGTGGATAGTAATAATAGCTATTAGGAGTCTCAGTGTGCTGGCACTGTTCTAGGTGCTTTATATGTATTAACTTATTTAACAAACAACTCTATGTAGGTACTGTTATTATACCCATTTTATAGATAAAGAAACTGAAGTGTACAGAAGGGTTAAAAAAAAATGGTGGAGCCCCTTGTATACCTGTGGTATCTGCTAATACCTGTAGCATCTCTTCTTCACATTGTTCAGTGTTGTTAGTTTTCTACTGTTTTAAATTCTTACTGCTGATTAAATAGATAGCATCCACCAATCATCTTTTTATTTAAAGGTGCCATACCCTTAAGTAGGTGAATACCACCAAATTTATCTTTTTTTTTCCTTCCTGCAACAGTGTAGCAATAAGTTCAAAGGATTTCATGGAAAAACTATTAAAGATACTTCTTTTTGAATATGTTAGGGACATATTATCTGTGCTTAAAACTATTTAGAAATATTTTTCCTAAAAAGATCCACATGTAAGAAATTTTTTTTTCAATTTTGCCCACAAATTGAAATTGCTTATCTTTTGGATGTTTTCTCCCCCCACCCCCTTTTTTTGGTCATGCTCATAAAGTTATCTAGATAACTTAGATAATGGTTTGGTAAACTAATAGTCAGGAATTAGTGTATATAACTTGACATTGCATACTTAGAAATGAACTTGAATTTAGGCAGACTGTCAGAAAATATTTATAATTAATTTATAACTGGCTTGCTATTTTAATGACTATTTTTATTAAATCTAGTTCCATTAACCATTTATTGCCTGTTAGGATCATCTTACATGCACAGTTATAGGACATTCTCTTGTACTAAAGAAAGTACAGGCTGACTGTCAGATATTGTTCAAATCAAGTAGTGTTAGTGTACTGTTAATGTAATGTTATTTTTCTATAATATATTTATCATTTTTCTATATAAAATTTAAGTTTTGGTAAAATCAGCCCACAATATATTATACAAGATTAGTTCCATTATCACTACTATTTTGCAGACATTATTCAAGTAGATTTTGTTTTAAAAGTTTACATCATGAACATATAATGAAGTAAGTGAGGGAGATTAAGAGGTACAAACTTCCAGTTACAAAATAGAGTCATGAGCATGAAATGTACAAAAATTTTACGTAATAAACATTTCATAACATGAACATCTTTGGGTAGTAGGCAGTCTTATTTAAGACATGTTTTGGGTATGGTATTCTTGTATAACAATTGTTCATTATTATAGTATTATGCATTATTTTAAAACACTGACTTTTTCAAAATATATTTGGTTTAGTGATAGATTAAAACTATTTGTTGTGTAGATAGAATAATTGCTGTATATTTGGAGGATTATATGTATACCAGCCTGAAATGAAACTTATGGCCTAGCCTTACATTTGAGAGACTACATCATTTTGAAGAATTGCAGGTTTGAAGAAGGATGGTTTCTGAAGTACTAAGTAGTGGAAGAATGTAGAAAATAGGAAGTAGGCAGCTTGGGACAGGAATCTTTGTTACGAGAAGGTTAGGAGAAGAAAAATGGAGTTAAGAGCATCTGTGGAATAGATTTCGAAGCATTTGGAGGCATGTCTATGTGTGTATCTGTATGTTTGTGTATCTCTGACCTAATACAATAAGTGATCGTAGTCTCACTGTATTATACATACCTTAAAATTGTTCTTACTTATTTCCTACTAGACAGTGCTTAGTGCTTCTTAACTTCTATATATTTCTGCTTTAATATATCCATCCAAATGAGTTAGACCCTGTTGGCCTTATGTCTCTATTTCTTTTTTTTTATTATAAATTTTTTATTTTATTTATTTATTTTGGCTGTGTTGTGTCTTTGTTGCTGCGCGCGGGCTTTCTCTAGTTGCAGCGAGTGGGGGCTACTCTTTGTTGCAGTGCATGGGCTTCTCATTGTGGTGGCTTCTCTTGTTGCGGAGCACGGGCTCTAGGCACGCGGGCTTCAGTAGCTGTGGCACGCGGGCTCAGTAGTTGTGGCATACGGGCCCTAGAGCACAAGCTCAGTAGTTGTGGTGCACGGGCTTAGTTGCATGTGGGATCTTCTCAGACCAGGGCTTGAACCCGTGTCCCCTGCATTGGCAGGCGGATTAACCACTGCGTCACCAGGGAAGCCCTATGTCTCTATTTCTATTTTTCTTTCTGAGATTTTGCCTTTTCAGCACATGGCAGAACCTCCTGTGGTCCCAACCACATCCCGGCTTGCTGTTGCTTTGTACCTTTCTACATTCCTTTTTTTTTCCGCTAACCATCTCAGTTTCTGCCTGTGTCTTTTAATCCTGAAACACCTTCCTGTGTTTCAAATGGTGAATCTGTTCTGAGAATAGGAACATTTACAGTCAACAGTTATTCTATTCTCATGGTAAGGAAACACTCTAGCATTATATTCCCCTATCTCAGTGCCACCTTTCATCCCCAGTGAACAGGTACATTATGAAAGTAATATCAAATTTTAAGATGTGTTTTATATTTAAGTATAGTCAAAGTAGTAGAATGCATAATGAAGTTATAGTTTTGACATAATCTGGAAGTCACTGTGTAAGAAGTTGGAAAATGTCACCTTTGTACAGTGCTCCACTTATTATGCTTAGATAATACTGTTTAAATAGAAGTATTCCTTTACAGTGGAAGTATTTTAGTGTTCAAAGGAGACAAATCCCAAATTGTAGAGGCCCTGCTTATTTTACTTTACAATATGGAGCAAGTTATAGCAGGGATATTGAAAGCAAATGAAAACATTTATACATATGCAAAAATGAAGTATTTTTGGTTATTAAATGCATTTAACTGATAAGCCTTCTTAGCAATAAACAGAAGGTTCTGATGGTTCATGGTTTATTATCCTCCATGAGATAAGGTAATTGAAAAAAAATATTGACCGAATTGTGGGTTTTTGTCAGTTAAGGTAGTAATACATCTAAATCTATCAGTTACTTGGATTACCAAACAAATAAGGTGTGTTGAAAACTAAACCAAACTATACCAAATATTTCACGATGTAAATGTTAAAATTAATTAGAAGCGCAACTCTAGTTAAAAATTTTGTACCTCATCCTAAATGATAGGGATTGGATACCAAGGATTTCATCATATAATTATTTGCTAGGGGTGGGGGTGTGTGGCTTACTTGGTTTTTGATTAGTCAAGATACTGAGGTAAACTGCCTAATAGGCTTAAAAATGAGTAAACCTTTATTATTCTAGCCTGTAGGCAGGGATAGAGTGATATATTAGCATATTAATGTTTGAAATTTGTCTTCCACAAGTGATCAGTTCTTAAGGAAATTCAGTAGTTGTCCCTGTGTAGTATGTAGTCTTGCCTCTCTTTCTCTTTTTGTTTATATTGCTTAACTTCAGGCAATTATATTTAATTTACTTAACAGATTTTTATCATGTACTTACTATATATTTGGCATTGTCTTATGCCCTTTGGGCTTTAGAACTTACAAAGACTGGTAGTACATAGTCCCTACCTCCTAAAATCCTTTGCCTGATTTCCCTGTTCTAGTTCTACATTCCTAGAACTAGATTTTTATCATAAGGGCATTTTTGTTTAGATGTGTATTGACAACAAAATTAAATTCCATGAAGCCTAAATTTTGAATTTGTTGCCACCACAGCTTTTTAAAAAAAATCTGAATCAAGTGAATCTGGTGCATAGGCATTCTATAAGTATTTGTTGTTCCTGTTTTTTGATGTTAATAATCACCTTTGAGTAGAGTACAAACTTTTCTTTTTATAAATTTTTGTCACAAAATAAATACAACTTAAAGGAGTCAAATTCTTTTGTAAATCAGTTTTAGTGGTTGCTCATGGCTTATATTTCTGTGCTTTTTGAATATTGAGTATATTACAAGAGCTACATTAAATGTAGGCAAAAAGACAGACAGAAATAAGAAAATAATGTATTTAAGTCAGTTCTTTGGGTACTGTAGTCTTTCCTGATATTGTCAGTTGATTTTGATAACTGGTGTGTTTGACTGTTATATTTTCAATCTCAAGTAGCCCAGTAGTGCTAATTTAGATACCACATCTGAATCAGTAAGTATAGAACAAGATTGATTTCTGAAAAATTCCAGTTATTTAAACCCACCAATCCAGACATCTCTTTCTTGAACATTATTTACCTTAATAGAAATTTAAAATAAAGGTACTCTTAGCAGGTGACTGTTAAGAAGAAATTCTGAGTAATTATTGAGGAAGGTCATTGAGACAGGTCAGCTAGAGGTGGATATGCAGCCTGCCTAATAATTGGATGGATGCTACCTGGCTGGAAGATGGAGCTGATTGGTGGATCAAAATCTCAGAGGGAAACCTGCCATTTTTAGTTTAAATGTTTATTAAAACTATATTCCATGAAGTACTATTATATTATATGCTGCTATTTAACTATTAAAAAGTGAAATGATCACCAACGATTATTATTACCCTACCAAAAGATTGTTTTAAGTAACTTTTGGTATATGTGAAATATATTTGGTTGAGTGGTACTTAGTAAACTTTTGTATTACTTTAACATATGAACTTTTAAATTATATCCAAAGTTAGAACATATCTTATAAATAAGTTGTTTCTGTTTTATATGTTTGTTTGCTGAAGCCTATCTTTGCATTTTTTCAGGTTTACGTGAGATTAAGACCATTCTTCAGGGAATTCCTGGAACGAATGTCTCAGATGTATGAGGTAAATATACTTAAGCTAATTATATAAGTATTTTTATTTTATTCAATGTAGTACCCATATTTAGATCATGTATAATGATTACTTCTTTTCCCCTGAATTTGTAGATCATTCTTTTTACTGCTTCTAAGAAGGTGTATGCAGACAAGTTACTGAACATACTAGACCCTAAAAAGCAACTGGTCAGGTAAATTTAATTAAGAAATAGTGGAAATGTCTGTCACACTGATCTATGAAATTACTATGATTCTACTTAATTTTGATAGCCATTTTCAGTTGGCTGCATATATAGAGATTTGTGTGTTAAATGGGGAAAATAAGTGAATTTTTTTTTAAGCCCCAAAAGTCTTTAAGAGTTCCTAATTATTTAACTCCAGACAGACGTTCTTTAAAGGATACAAAGATCAAATGTATTTATTCACTTGTACATCTGTATCCTCACTTCTTTTGGGATTGGGGGGATATTGGGGGTATGTGGAATTTTTCACTGTGTGCATGATGTTTTCACTTCCTTCTGTCTCTGAGATAATGCATGTGTTGTCATCTTTTTAATGGCTTAGAGAAATAAAAGTTAATTTTAAAAAGGATCAAATTAAACTCTTTTGCTTTTTTCAAGAGCAAATTTATCTTCCATGGAAAGAAAATGTTACATGAAATCTAATTGGAAATTGCAGTTGGTTTAGTCACTCGGGTTATCCTGATCTGGACTCAGTTCCTTGTGTGTGTCCTGAGCCAGCAGATGCAGTGTGTTCCTGGTTAGGTGGGAGTGCCTTGGGTAACTTAAAACAATTTGAAAATTAGTTTCATTATTTCTGTCAACTGAAGTGAGATACCAAGACTCAGCAATCTTGCTGCATCCTCTAAGGTATAGGAGTTAATGTTTGAGTTTTGATCAAGAGCTGAGAGAGATGCCACAAAAGGCTCCTAAAAGCTTTAATAGCTGGGTATTCATTGTCTTGAATACTTTCTCCCATATTGTCTTAGTGGAAAATCCTAAACTTAATTTCTACTGTTAATAGTACCTGTATTATTGAGTGGTTTCAGCTATGGTGAAAGGCTTTTCCTAATGTCCACATTTAGGAGATTTTCCCCTTGTAAATAGAATGTGATTTTTTTTTTTTTAATCTAAAGGATCAAAATGTGTCCTGTAGTCAGTTTCCATTTTATCTTCTATATAAGCAAGCTTCAGACACACAAATGAAAATGGTATTTTCTTTTCATAAAAGTATTATAATTGATGCTCATTTTACCTAACTTTAATAAAAGCATACAAGTGATTTTGCTCTGATGACTTCATTCATTCTGAAGATTTCTATTCAGCACCTCCAATGTTCCAGGGAACAGTGGTGAGCAACACAAGCCTTTCCCTCTTGGAGCTTTCATTTTTACTAGGGGACAAATCATAGTCACACAATTATGTTACAAATTAAAACCCCTCTTTTAAACTAGTTTTATAAAATCTACATATTTGGGAGTTTAAACTTGTTTTACCTAGTTGTATTTTGAAAAAGTTAAAACAGGAAAAACTTTTTGAACAGTATATTGAATGCATTAGAGTGCTTTAGGGAATCATCTATGTTGGTGACAAGGTAGACTCAGAAATTCCTATGATCTCTGAATCCCATGAGTCCGAATGCAAATTTGATGACTAGCAAAAGTAGTTTCTTTCTAAAACTGCAAATACATGCTATTGACCCTCAGATTCCTGAATAACTGGAAGGGGTTTAGTATAATTTAATTAAAATAATCGTTAGTATCCATATATATATATTCAGCTGTCTCCTGTGTCTGGTGAATTTGCTGCTATTGGAGAAGAGTTATCAATAGTGATTTGCAGGTATGTGCTGTACCTGCCTCTCCAATTTCCTCATATCTAAATGTTTATACAAATAAAATATGGAATCTTATTTAGGTCCAACCAGGACTTAAATTCTTTTGTCTAGTCTTATTTTTTTCAAAGTAGAACTGTCTTTAAACCTTTCAGAGGTAGATGATCTTTTAACTCATGAACATTTAATTAAAAGCATTCTTTGTAATAAGGGAAAAAGAACTGTTTATACTACATTTTGTCTGGTTTTAAAATTCTTCCACTTTTCCATCACCATTGGCCCTGATTAAAATATCAGTTTTGTTGTTGTTAGAGCTATGACAGATTTTGTTGGTAGAAAATGCCCCTTTCTTGAAATTGGATAATTCAAAATATAGGTATGTGTAAGCCCTAGCTCCTGAAAAATTGTATAGTGGGATTAAGACACAAGGAAGCCAAACTACCAAATTAATTAATGTATGCAAGTGGAGTATTTCAAGGTGATCTGTATCAGTTATTAGTAATATTCAGAAACTAATATTCTGAGTGCTAAATGGAGATTAATTATTACAAATATATAAATATTATTATAAAACCTTAATAGCTTTTTAAAATGATATAGCATTTTTCAGTTTCATTGGTGAAAGATCAGTTTACATTTGTAATACTTAAATCTGAATTCATCTTTTCAGTCAATCCTTGTTTTTTCAAATGATCTCTCACCTCCCACACACACACACCCCCACACAAACGCACGCAATTAAAATAAAGATGGGTGTTTGGGAAAAGTTGAAATGATGGAATGTTTTGGCCTCTGCACCTTTCCTCAAAAACTATAAGAGAAACTAAAAACATTTTTTTTAAATGCCAACACGGAAACATTCCTTCTTATATTTTCTATTCTGGCATGTGCAGGGATAGGGAGGCTGTGTGGTCTTCTGGTTAGAGCAAAGGACTGGGAGCCAGGAGGATCCTGGGTTCCAATGCGGGGCTAACCACTGACTTACTGTGTGACCTTGGGCAAGTCACTTGACCTCCTTGTGCCTCAGTCAACCATCTGGAAAATTGGTTAAAAAGCAGGACCTCGATGACAACCAGATGCTGCATCTGAACTGAGCTTTCCTGGGTAAATAAATTACAAAACCAATTTACAGAGTTTTTAATCCCTCTTTATCATTTAATATAACATTTTGGGATAAAACAAAGTTCTTTAAGGCATGGTAATATTTGGTTGTAAGGTTTCAATAATTGCTAAGAATTTTTATAATAAAACTGTAGCCCAAAGCTTAGGCCCACACTTGTATTTGAATTTCCTTTGTGAGAGAAAATGATAAGGCTTAACTTGTAAAGCCTATGGTATGTGTATTGTATATATGTTTCAGTATATGTTGTGCTTTTTACAGATATATATATATATATATGTATTTTTTTTTTAGTTAATTTGTTTTTACTTTTATGTTTAGGCACCGGCTTTTCCGCGAACATTGTGTTTGTGTACAAGGAAACTATATAAAGGACTTAAATATCCTTGGAAGAGATCTTTCAAAAACTATAATAATTGACAACTCACCACAAGCCTTTGCATATCAGGTAGGAAGAGGGCTGCTGAACAAACTCAGACAAATGCTGCCAAAAGATATGATGGGACAACAGAATTTTCACTGGTGGAATTTCCCTGTTTAGTGTCATCTTTTAGAATTAGGAATTCCAAATTAGTATATTCCTTGTGGAAATTTTTCTTTTAAATGAAGTACAACATACATAAAAATCTGAGTAGTAAATCTGAAGTAGTAAATCCCTAAGAAGGGACTATAAGACATATATCATTTAATAGCATTCTTATCTATTGTTAAATCAGTAATTTAATTGTAAACATGTTTCAGAATTATGAATAGCTTAACCATGTTCTTCTGGTCTGTTTGATTTGGCATTTCAAAATATTTTCTTAGACTATTCTGTCAATATGTTTGTACCCTTTGTCAATGATTCTTAGAAATATAAATTCAACTAGAGGGAATTCCCTGGCAGTCCAGTGGTTAGGACTCAGCACCTACACCTGCTGAGGGCCCGGGTTCCATCCCTGGTGAGGGAACTAGGATCCCGTAGGCCACACAGCACGGCATATGATAGATAGACAGATAGATAGATAGATAGCAGACAGGCAAGAGATGAGCCATCCTTGCAAGATATATTTTACATTATGAGTATGTTCATGTGATAATGGCTGAGATTTTCTTCAGAATAAATCAGTGCAGAATTGGAATGGTGGAAAGTGGGTTGGGTGTAGATGAAACAAGATTTGCCCTTAACTTTTCTGTTTCAAAAATGTCCATAATAAAATTTCAAAAAGAATACAAGGGGAAAAATTGCATGTGGCATTGAAGTATGTTCAGTTTAGGTCACTACTTTTATTCACTTGCATTTTGAAATAATGTTTTTAAGAATTGGTTCGTAAATAAAATAATTTCAGTTATCCTCCATCTCAAACACAGTGTTCTGCGTAAATGTTAAAAGATATTTTATCCTAGAGAATATTTACTATAAAACAAATATGGTTTGTATTTTTGTTTTTAGACCAACGAAATACCATTGAGTCAATTTGTTATGTTCCTACTATGTTTCAGGTTATCTTGCTAGTTGCTGGGAATAAAATAATGGGACACAGTCCCTGTGTAAGAGTATATGCTTTCTAATAGTGTTCTCTGTTGAGATTGGCAAAATTCCTTTATTCAAAATGCCTAGCATTGACTAATAATATTTCTTGAATGAATAATGATTTTAGTTATGTTAATGCAAAACTTGTTTTAATGAATATTTCTTATTAAGTTTTATATACACTAAGAATAAATTACTCTGAAAAACCAATTATGTTTCAGTTCATTCCTTAACATCTGTCTTTTGCACTATTAAGTTGTCAAAGAATATGACAGGCATAAACTCTGATTACATTCCTTTTTCAAAAGAACTTACTGATTAATGTTTACTAAAATCTGTTACTTCTTTTTTAAGCTTTTCCAAAGTAGGCAAAATGTAAATGAAAAGAGTTAATTACTTATTTTTCACTTTAGCTATCTAATGGAATCCCTATAGAAAGCTGGTTTATGGATAAAAATGACAATGAACTTCTAAAATTGATTCCGTTTCTGGAGAAGCTAGTAGAACTGGTAAGTATATCTTATCATTTATCTTTTTGTTAGGTTTTTGTTGCTTTAACTATTGAAATAAATCTTTTCAGTTGCTTTATGTGTACTAACTTTAAGTCAACATGGTGGGACATTAGGGCAGAGATTGAAAAAAGATTACAAGCATTTTTGAAACTTCTAAATTATATTAAAATTATGTTTATCAGTATTTTAAAATTTATATATCAAATGTTTTATTTTACCAGACTTCCTCTTGCTAACTAGTTGTCACTAACTAGTTGTGTTAAATTGATTTTGTAGTTCAGGTCTAGAATTAATGCTTATGGTACTGAAACTTTATTCTGGGAATTTTTTCCTCTATGTCCATGTATTAATTTTAAAACTACTATATAAAGTAGAATTCATTGGCTTAATGCTTTACCTATCTTTTGGTTTGACCTCTTATTGCATAATTGTTCTTACAAAATGAATACATTAATGACAGGCTTTTTTTTTTAATCTAAATTTAACTGCTTCTATGTATATCTTTATTTGGCAAACAAAATAATGTAAATTATAAAATATTGATAAATGGTGGTATAGTTTCTTTGCAAAGTAAGAATGTTCATAATGTTATGAGGATCATGTCTTTGAAATTATGTGGCTTTTAAAATGTCTATTTCTCCACACAGAATGAAGATGTTCGACCTCACATCAGAGACCGATTTCGCTTGCATGATTTGCTGCCCCCAGATTAAGTACAAAGACTTGTCAAATCACTGAAGGGGGAGAGAATGCAGGACCCTTTTGGACTAAGACAAAAACATTGCCATTACTGTTGAAATTTTGCATTTTTGTACCCCGTCTTGCTTTTCTTATCTTGGTGCCCAATAATAATCAAGGGTTACAGAAAGAGACTTTATCTCAGATTGAATACATACAGTAGGTAGGCTAAAACAGAAGAGTCTTTAGAACTAGTGCAACTTCCAGTGAAATTTTTTTATGTACAGGACATCTGCAGTTTATAAAGAATTCTGTTTCTGCCACCAGCAGTTTGACCTGTAGTCACACAGGATTTTATGATAATAACAGAGATGAAAATGGACTTTTATTTTCTCTCTGTTTGGTGCTCTAAGTGGGTTTGTAGCCACTTTTCTGTTACTTTAAAATTCTCATTTCAACAGGAATGGCCAGTAAAAGTTGTTTTATTTTTCCTGTTAAGGTTTATAACCTTTTTACATTTTTGACCTGTATTAGATTAGAATTTCATTATGCATTCCTTTTAGTTGAGGCGCTTCATAGTTTTCTGGAAATAGTCAATTTTTAGTTTTTTATTATACATTTGAATGGCCGTTTTCCTGCTTTGTCTGCCTGCATATTGTATATTTGTTTAAAAATATTCTCTACTTTTAGTCCATGTAAGTTTCATTTAGAACATGCATTTATATTTTGTTTCTGTAATATTCTACTGTAGGTGAAATCTTTTCAAAAATCAAGAGACTGGGTAGATAAGAATATATGAATGACTAATATTCAAAAGATTTAAACCATTGTGATGGCATGTGTTCCCAAGTGGTAATATCTTGCAGTGGCACACAGATTTGATGGATAAAAGGTATACCTCAGACTTCACTGTGCTCACCAATCTTTGAGGAGAATGAGTTTGGTCACCTGTTGGGCTTGATTTGGTTACTGATGCCTTTGGTTTTCTCCAGGAATGAAGTATTCAGCACAGTGATTCAGTATTTTTAGTTACTTTGCATGGGCTGGTAGTACCTCTGTTATGCTCTCAGTTACAATCAATTAAAACTCTGTGTAACAGTCTTGGTACCTTACAGTAGCTATGCATAATCCTGTGGCACAGTAAACTCCCAAGCCACCAATGCAGTTAATATGTTCTCATAGTGGTTTTCTATGCTATATGAAAATAGTCTTCAAGCCTTGGTTCTCTAATGCAGCTACCACAAGAGGTTGATATTTTTATAGTGGCGTGTAATCTCTTTTTCGGGAGGCTTTTTATGGAAGGTAGAATTTGTAAAAGTTAGTATGCTTTGCCTCTCAACTGCATTATCATGCCACAGGCTCAGACTGTTTTTGTGTAAAGGATGTCAAAGAACGGCACTTTTTCTAAAGAGAAGTTTGATATTTTGTATGCTTGTTAAGAAAGTACAGTATTGGAAATTAAAGGTGGACAACTGATAATTGAGGAGTATGTCACTTAATTTTTTATGTATATTTACCTGTTTACTTGTACAACTTATTGTACAAATTACATGCAGCTTCATTTTCAAATGAATCCTTAAAATAAGGAAATCTTTTTAGGAAAACATTTAATTTTTGTATTTTTGATTTTAAAGGCATGAGTTATGTCAGTTTTCAGTGTATTAATGAAGATTTTAACTTTTCATCAGGTTGAGTGTTTTCTTACTATATTATCTGTTGTGTATGTAGTTAGCATATTGTGTCACTGAACTGTTTAAAAATCTAGCATGTAGAGCAAGCCTGTTTTGTGGAAAATCCTTATTCATTAAAAAAATAATCATGGCAGATTTTCTGCAAAAAAAAAAAAAGCAAAAGCATTTGCAATTCAGAATACTGGGGTTTTTTTTGTTGTTTGTTTGTTTTTAATTTAAAGAAAGGTATTTTGCTTGCAGGAAAAAAATACTACAGATTCATTTTAATGAGAATCTTTGAAATGTATTTATCTTTAGGGCATCTGGGCATCTTTATGCTGTTTGTCTTCTGTCTTTCTTGAAATAAAATGTACATATGTTACCTTTACATATGCTCTTGCTCAAAATTGTGAACCTGGTTACATTTCTCCTTGCTCCCTTTTTATGTTCAAACAGCAAAACCCAAAACCTATACAGGATCTAAACTTTCAGCTTGCATTATAATTGCTGAAAGCTTTTCTGATTAAGTAAATACAGTCTCAATGGGCTTTCCCACAACTAAAAGGGAAATGTAAGCACCTATATATACCACTGTGCCTATAGGCACTTTAAAAACAACTTTTAATCATCTTTTATTGGTAAAGCTGTTTTTGATCCCCTGCTAGGAGAGCTCCTTTAAGTTGACTGACAAATGAATCAAGCCTAACAAGATTCTGTAAAGAAATAAACTAAGGGAGAATTTTATATGGCCTGAGAAAATTTCTTGAGATCGATTCAATCTATTTTTCTTCATTACTTGATTTGAGTCATTTTAAATTTGTTATTAATATAAAATTTAAAATAAGTTATAGAGACAGTTATCCAGCTTCCTCCACTTTAAAATGTGTTATCTTATTACCCCTTCTTTCCTTTATCTGTTGGTAGATATTACCTTAAACATTTCCATTAATTAAATGGAGGTGTTTATGAATTGAGATGTGCCCAGCCCCTTCAGTTCACACAGAAAACATGAACTCTTAAAAACTGACTGTAGTAAATGCAGGAGAGATGGATACCTGATAAGACACAGCAAAAGTGACCTATATACACATTACGACTCTGAAGTACATATTATAATTGTGATATTTCCAGTGGTAAATGTCTGACTTTTAAAGACATTCTTTTAAATATTTGTATTATTGTTAGGATGTTTTAATCAGTTGTGTTTTTTAATTCCATGTAATATATGTAGCCCTAATCAGATTTATAGCACCATATTTCTCCTTGGGTCTTAAAAGAGAGTTGACAACAATTTAAAAGCATAAATTGTTTTATATTAGCTAGTATGTATATTTATTTACCCGATGGCTTTATCTTGTTTCCCAAAATTTTGGGGGGATTTGTTGAAAGCATTGTAACTTCTATAAATGGCTATTTTCTTGTAACTGTCAGTGAAAATGGATGTGTACGTTGTGTTTTTATATTACTTTGGTTTTCCTGGTTTGTTTGTTTTTGGGGTTTTGGGGGGAGATGGTTAAACATAGAATCATTTTTTTTAAAAAAGTTATCTTTGGTCAATGACTTTTTCAACTAGATATTACTTTCATTCAACCATCTAAAGAAGTTTGTTTTTCACTGTTTTGTTCAGTCAACTTGCTGAAAAACAGAGACTTCATCTCATCAATGAAGAAAGCGTTTCATTATTCCTACAAATCTTTGCAGCGAGCACAGACTTCTTCATAAGGACCAGATCTTTTCCACGTCTTGTGTCAATCACATAAAGCTGAAATGTAAAGGACACTGAAGCCTTCATTTAATTGTCCTAACATGATGGTGTTATATACTACATCATTAGCTAGTTAAGGTTTTCTGACCTGACTTCTCTTTGTCTTCCTAGATATTTATTTGTTATCTCTTTTAATCTTGTGTATCTAAATTAACTTAGTGTTAATAGTCACCCACCAAATAACTATGCCAAGTAACTAGGAAAGAATGTTTATTTTATTTCCCCTTATAGGGGAAGAGTGGACTGGGAACAAAAATGTATGGGCCAAAAGGCCTTAGGTTGTCATTCATTCACTTTCTTATTCCTCTCATGAGCTGTTTTTGAGTATAGTATTTTTTCAGTGCTTATGTGCTTGAATATGTCATTACTTTTCATGTCATCCCCTGAGTTAAAAGCCTGCTAGGAACCTGTATAAAATACATTTTAAAATTTCAGAATAAGAACCACAGAACTCAGTATCTTATATTTAAATGCTACTTAAATTATTATTGGAATCCAAGTCTCACTCACTAGGATACATTTTTATAAAATGTTTCTCTGTATCTTGAATTGAAATTACTTGCCCGGAGGCAAGAGTTCCGGGGTTGTGTGTTTTGCGAAATTTTTAAAAGGGGAGATGAGAGCAACAAGTTTATACTTACTTTATGGTTTTTATATTAGTTATTAGTATTTTAAAATATATAACTGGTTCCCAAACCTGACTCTTCATTAGAATTACTCTGTGGAGCTTTAGAAATACAGATTCTTGAGGCCTGACCTCTGCCAAATTGTCTCACTGGGTCTAGAGTGGGGCCTGAGAGTTCTGTATTTTTTAAAAGCTCTCAAGTGATTCTCATAGATTTGGGAAATCACTGCTTTACTTACTGTGACAGTGGTTTGAGAGTTGAGAGTAGGCAACAAAATTAAGTTTACCAGACATCTCTTTGTGGTAGAGTTTTCTTTTTTGTTTTTTTAACTGGGACCAGATTTCACAGAACTTATTCAAGATGCATGGAGGAATAATAAAGAAGATTGAGGTTACTGCTTATTATCATTCATGTCTTTCATACTTTTTAAGAGTTTGCATTTTCTAGCACTTGGAATAGTTGATCATATACACAGCTGAAGGACATATCCCTGAATGAGACCATTATATATATTAACTGTAAAATATTTCACTATTTTTTTATTTTATAAATCTTTGTAGAAATAAGCAATGAAATACTACTTTCATCTTTTGAAATGGGATTTTTCAAGGCAGTGTCCTTTTGGCATTAAGGTAGGGGGGAGTTAATATTCTCTCTACCTTTTTCCACATGAATCAATATAAAGTCATGGACATTTAAAATATTCAATTTAATTTCTACATATTTACTATGCAGTATAGCCGTGAACAAGTAATGTAGATTTAGTTTTCTCATCTTCAAATGCCCTGATCACCCTACCTCACAGGGTTGTTGTGGGGATAAATAAAACTTTTATGGAAGCACTTTTCTCTGGTGATATTTTTCAGCCATTAGAAACAATATAATATCTAACAACTTATATTTGTATAGTGCTTTGTTTACAAGTACACAATTTTTTCACATTGCTTTCTCTTTTGATGACCTATAAGGAACGTAGAGCAGGTTACAGATACGGAAAAAACAGATAAGGAAACAAGCTCAGAGAGGGCTGTGGCCCAAGACCTCACAGCTGTTCTAGGAGACTTGAATTCAAGTATCATTACGACAGGCTATTTCCCAAGGCGTTGGCATTTTTGTATAATCATGTTTGTACATAAATACAAAGCTTTCCTTAGTTTATAAAATGAATGTAGCCAACAAAACGTTCTTATAAAAGAATATATTAACTCAGTGCAAAAGCTTGTGGTACAAACTAGGCCCTAGAGTTTAACAATCCAATTTTTAAACTAGAAGGAAATTCCATCTTCTAAGTGTACATCTTTATTTTACAGATGTAAAATGTGTCTAGAAAAGTGTCTTCCCAAGATCACAAAGCTGGGATTAGAATCCAGATCTCTTAATTACCATTACTCAAAGTAATGACTTTAGGAGGAATAACATTCTTAATTTCTGGAACTACCAGAAGTGCAGAAGTTGCATAAAACCTGAATAATGAAGTGGTTAGCTTTAAAAAGTAGAGATAAAATGGCAAGAAAAGAACCAGATTATGGTGAGCTAAAATGAAATTATACTTGATGTAATGGGCTAAATAACTTGAACCAGTATAACAAAATAGCAAGCTGGTCCCACCCCAATCTCTGTGATGAGACTTAAATACAGTATTGTTAACTATAGTCACCATACTATACGTTAGATCCTTGGAACATTAGATCCTCAAACCACTAGAAGTCTGTACCCTTTGACCAACATCTCTTCATTTTCCTCACCCGCCCCCGCCCCCCCCCCCAGTTCCTGGCTGGGATGACACTTGATAACTATTTTCCCTAAGCTTCAAAGGAGTGTAATGCACACAGACTGGTTTGAGTGTCGCTGCAGTAGCCCTTTAGAAATAAATGACTGGACCTGGGAATAGCTGACTTAGGAGTATGGTTAATAAAAAGGAAAATAAAGTTCAGAGTCAGAAGACCTGAATTCAAGAACTTAAGAACTCATCCACTTAACTAGACAAAGGAGTTCTCTCTGATCCTTAATTTGTTCATCTGTAAAATGGGTGGTGAAACGTACACAGATAACTACCAGAACTGAAATGTTAAAGCAGCTAATTTTCTTGAGGGTGTGTGAGATATATACAGGGTGTTGGGAGACGTCTGAAGCTAGAGGGGGCAGAAATGAGCAGTAGAATCAGGTTATTGTAATACCACAGATGTCAGGGAGATTTTTTAAGAAAGACATGAGCAGCAAGCAGTCTGGAAAGAAAGACTAGAGAAGTGGTAATGGAGAGGTCACCTATGATTGTTAAGAACAGCGGTCCCCAACCTTTTTGGCACCAGAGACCAGTTTTGTGGAAGACAATTTTAACACGGCCTGGTGGGGGCGGGGGGGATGGTTTCGGGATGATTCAAGCGCATTACATTTACTGTGCACTTTATTTCTATTATTATTACATTGTAATAGATAATGAAATAGTTACACAACTCACCATAATGCTGACAGGAGGCGGAGCTCAGGCGGTAATGTGAGCGACGACGGGAAGTAGCTGTAAATACAGATGAAGCTTCACTTTCCCACCCGCTGCTCACCTCCTGCTGTGTGGCTCGGTTCCTAACAGGCCACCGACCGGTACCCGTCCGCGGCCCGGGGGTTGGGGACCCCTGGTTAAGAACATTTTGGATGAAAATAGTGCTAACTGTGAAGGAAGAAATGAAGGATGAGGAAATTAAAGAGTATTAAATGGCTTGAGAAGTAAGTAGTTGGGGTAGCAGGCTCATGTAAATGACTTGCCGAGTTAGAAGTCTCTTAGTAATCAGTGAACCAAATGAACTAGAGCTTTTAGTGGCTCCCATGTACTGAGCTTTAATGTTATAGTTGATGTATGACAATTGTTGAAGGTAGCTGTAGGTAGCCTTCCTGACGACAGTAAAAGTCGTTTAAAAACACTGCTTTAACTATGCTAGGCTCTGTGGATGGCAGAAGAAAGCAAACCTGACGCTGCTCTCAAGCTAACAGGCTAGCAGTGGAGACTGACATTTGCTGGGAAAAGGAACATGAACGAAAAGACTGGCTTTGAGGGCTAATAACAATCTAATCTGAAGTCAGGCTTGGATTGGCTGAAGAAGTATTAAGTTGAGATCTGTAGAACATGTATTGAAAGAATATTAAGCCAGGCTTGGTTGGGGGAGGGGGTAAAGTTAAGCAAGGGGGCAAATAATCAGATTTGTTTTAAAAAGATCACTTTGACTGCTGAATAGGGAATAGATTGAGTGAGTGGGAGAGCAGTCTGAAGAAATATAGACGTTGATCTAATTCATTCCACGCAAAGAATTTCCTTTCTCCAGGATAATATAGTTAATGTATTGGGTGCTAGTATCGTAATGGACCATCTGAGGTCGGAGGTTGGTGAAGTTCTAGGGAAAGTACGGCTTGCCCAGCTTAATGATAGAAATGGGAAGGTACTCTAGGATTTTATGGCACAATATAAAAGTTAAGTACTGAGAAATGTATAGGAGTTGAAAGGAGACAGATGCTGTCATTTCACGTCTTGGGTAGGCTCTTTAGGGGAGGAGGGTTAAAATTGAAAAAGTCGTTAGTTGTTTCTACATCAAATCATGTAAATCAAATCAGTGATTTTGGTATTTTATAAATTAGTGTTTTTGGGGGGGTTTTTGGCCAAGCAGGGCAGCATGTGAGATCTTAGTTCCCCAACCAGGGATGGAACCCACGGCCCCTGCACTGGAAGCGCGGAGTCTTAACCACTGGACCGCCAGGGAAGTCCCTATAAATGAGTTTTAATCTGGTGCTATTAAAACCGACTCCTCAGCCTTGCCTTATTTCATCTTTATGAGATTTTGAGTCTGGTGCTTAAGGCACTTCACTTAAAAATAAGCCATAAGCAGCCCTGCTGCTTTTCTGCTGGCATTTACTCTCCTATGGCTTTAATGATGAAGCTTCTTGAAGGCAGAGGTTTTAATGTTAATTTGTTCAACAAACACTGATCAGTTACTCTGCTCATCTGTAAGATGGGAATAGTGTTATGTGTGATTATAGGGTTTCCCTAGAGATTAGTGTGTGGATCACAGATTAGTTTTAAGGAATAATCGAAGTCTCCAGCACAGAGTTCTTGACAATTGTCTCCCGGCTTCTTTATTTCAAAAAGCAGCATGCACAATTCTGTGAATAAATTCTATTCTCAATTTCTGCTTCAAAAATTTATCAATGAAGCATACATATAGCCCATGTATTTTTTCCATAGCACCTCCCACTCTCACACCCTATTTTCAATTGCATGTGGTTTAATACCTTGAAGTTAATACCCCAGAACCTAGAATAGTACTTGGTACAGGGTAGGCCGTCAATAATTATTTGTTGAATACATGACATAATGAATGAGCTCATATTTCAAAGTCTGGACTTCAATTTATAAGTCCAGAAAATTGATTCTGAATGTGCAACTCAGAATTGATGAAATTCAGAGGAATTGGTTCACACTAATTAAACTCACAAAACATTAATTTTTAGGCCAAATATCAATTCCATTCATTTACCTCCTTATAAAACTAAATCAGAATCAGATGCCAGCTTGGTAAGGGTAGAACCAGAGAGAAGGTCAACTGAAAGAGAATCGTAATGGCTAATATTAAGTCAACAGGATGCCCTCATCTTCATCTCTACTAGGTATCTGCCAGAAGTCTGCAGGTCAGCTTAGCCTTTTCTCTGGGGACTGTCAAAATCTTGTTCTTTGGCCTCACCTCCCTTATATTTCACCTTCTTTCTGTTAACATTTTTTGTTTGTTTGAAGATACATTGTCTTAGAACATCTTCAGGCAAGTAAATACATATGACTGTATTACCACTTCAGAAATACACAGTCGTGCTTTCCTGAGTCTTCACCTTGGGATATTTGATTGAATCTGGCACCTTCTTAGCCAATTATTTACTATTTCCTAGTTCAGGTCATTGCTATAATGCTGTGGGCTTACTAGTAATATATTAAAAAAGCAGCTTTCTTTGGGGTGCAGCTGTATTAATTTTCTTTTGAGACTACCTTTCATGGGGAGAAACAATGGCCTGATGGGCGAGTTTTTCTTTGAGAAAAAACCCAGTTTTGCCTAGAAATTTATTCATGCAGTCATTCAACAGTTATTAAGTGCCCACTATGTGCCAAACAGACTTAAGTATAGCAGAGCTTAGCCTCTCAAGATTTCTTATCTGCAGATAAGACTACTAAGATGTATTTGTTAAAAATTTTAGCTGAGGCCAATAATGGAATTTACTGGAAAGATACTGGGGTACCTCATGGCATTTAAGGAAGAGCTGGACAACTGGACCTCAAGGGAAGGCAAGAAGAAGTAAGGTGGCTTGGGAAATCATCACTTCATCAGGAGGTCTTTCCTTCAGGCTGCTGTCATCTGCCACCAACTCCCAGGCCCTGAGAGTCTTGAGTTCCAAATTCTAAAGTCCTAGGAAAAAGAATCTTTCCGTTATCACTGTATAACAATTCACCTCAAGACTTAAGAGGCTTAAGATATCTCTCACAGATCTGTGGGCTGACTGGGCTCAACTGGACAGCTCTTGCTTGCGGTCTTCTGTGGTTGCAATCAAATGGTAGTTGTGGATTGCAAATTCCCTGGTGGTCCAGTGGTTAGGACTCCAAGCTTCTACTGCAGGGGGCCCGGGTTCGATCCCTGGTTGGGGAACTAGGATACCACAAGCTGCATGGCAAAAAAAAAAAAAAAAAAAAAAAAAGGTAGCTGTGGATGGAATCATCTGACAGTTCAACTAGACTGGATGTCCAAGATGACTTCTTTGCTCCCGTGTCTGGCATCTCTGCTGGGATAATCTGGAACAGCCAGGGGCTGGCTGAATACTTCTCTCTCCCTAAACAGGCTCTCCATAAGGTTATCTTGAATCAGCATGGCAATCTTAGGGTAGTAAGACTTCTTAAATGGCAGCTGGCTTCTACCAGAGTGAGCATTCCAAAAGGCACAGGTGTAAGCTGCAAGGCTTGTTATAGCCTAGCCTTGGGTGTCACTTCTGTCCTATTCTACTGGTTAAATATGAATCATACGGCTACCCCAGACTCAAAAATTACATAAGGGCTTGCATACTATTCATTAAAGGGCCATCTTTGGAGACTAGCTACCAGATAATTTGATGGTTCCACTGGGTTATTTATATCCCACCTAGGGGCAGATTCAGATTTTATACAGTTAGAAGCAAATACAATTTGGAGGGCTTTCTTTTTTTTTTTTTTTTTTTTGGAGGGCTTTCTTGAAGAATGGAAGGGGCCTATGCAATGAGGGGCCCTGAAGCTACAGCTTCATTAGATTCACAGTTAATCTGCTTCTGACCCCCCTTCCCAAATCAGCTATGGTAAGGGAGTAGAATGGCTTGGGGAGCCCACCTACTCTTGTATACTAGGACGATTTCCAGAAAAGGAGAAATCATTGTGAGCTTTCCCCACTCCTCACCATAAGTGTCCAGTGTTCAGTTCAATATAATCTGATCATTTGAATGATTAGAACTCAGGTCTCCTGACTTACAACAGTGAATTTTCAAATATACTATATTCCATAGTATTTTAAAATTTGTATTTAAAAAATGTAGTAGAATTGGAAGGATACAAAAAAATTTTTTAACTTACTATCCTTTATATACCTTTTTCCCCTGGCTACTTTTAAATGTTGATGTCCTTCAAGGTTTCTTATTCTACCCTATCTTCAGATGGCCTCTACTTCAGGTGATTCCATCCAACCCCCATCATCAGATAACTCCTAATCCTCTATCTGTGGCTCAGACCTCTCTAGTTCCAAATGTATACTAGACATTTCTATTTGGATGCCTCAGAGGAATGTCAAGATCTGTGGGGCCAAAACTTAACCTATCCTCATTCCTTATTATGATGCGAAACACCATTCAGGCATCTTCAGAAACATTTATGGAGCATTTACTACATGCTAGGCACTGGGAATACAGTAGCAAAGAACACAGACAAGATACCTGTGCTCCAAACAGATATTAAATAAGGAAACAAGGTCATTAGAAATTGTGATAAATGCTATGACAAAACCAGAGTGACAAGATGAGTAACTGGGCGAGGCCCCTTGCTGGAGGGAGATCAGGGAAGAACTTTCTACAAAGGTAACATCTGAATTTTGGAGGAAGAAAAGCCAACCATGTAAAGGTGTGGAAAGAGCACTGTAGACAGAAAGAATAGCAAGCACAAAGTCCAAAAATAGGAAAAGGCTTAGTAGCCTCAGAGGGCCAGTAACAATGATGTTAATGAGAGGGAATGGCATCATAAGGGGGTTGATGGGAGGTAGGAGTCAGATTACACAGAGCCTTGTAGGCCCATAAGGAGTTGAATTTAAATCCAAAACAAACAAACAAACAAACACACAAACACCAAGAAGCCAATAAAGGGATTTCAACTAGGAGGAAGGGGTGTGATGATCTAATTTACATTTTTAAAATAAACTGCCTGGTGTGTAGTAAATGGACTGTGGAGAGGGAAGAGTAGAAGAAGGAAAACCAATTGAAAGCATATTATAGCAGAACAGCCTAGAGAAAGCTTGGATTAAGGTGGTAGCAAGAGACATGGATTCGAGATTAATATTGGAAGTAATTCACAGACGTTGGTGATGGACTGAATTTAAGGGGTAAGTGAGAGGAAGAAAGCAAGGATAGCTCCCAGGTTTTTGACTTGAGCACCTATAGATGGGTGTTACTTCCACTCAATCTCCAAAGGCATTATGCTCTACTGCTCCCTTCCCCTCCTCCTCCATATCCAGTCAGTCACTGTGTTAGGGTTATTCAGAGAAACAGAACCAGTAGCATGTGTATATATAGAGAGAAAGATTTATTTTAAGAAATGGCTCACAGGGAATTCCCTGGCTGTCCAATGGTTAGGACTTGGCACTTTCACTGTTGAGGGCCTGGGTTCAATCCTTGGTGAGGAACTAAGATCCCACAAGCTGTGCAGCGCAGCGAAAGAAAGAAAGAAAGAAAGAAAGAAAGAAAGAAAGAAAAGAAAGAAATTGGCTCACGTAACTGTGGGAGCTGGCAAGTCTCAAATCTGCAGGGCAGGTCAGCAGGCTGGAGACCCACGGAAGAGCTGATGCTGCAGAGTCCAAAGGCAGTCTGTAGGCAGAATCCCTTTTTTCTCAGTGTGTTTTCTTTCCTTTTTAAAAATAATTAATTAATTAATTAATTTTTTGGTTTTTGTTGCTGGGTGTGGGCTTTCTCTAGTTGTGGAGAGCGGGGGCTACTCTTCATTGCAGTGCACGGGCTTCTCATTGTGGTGGCTTCTCTTCTTGCGGAGCGCAGGCTCTAGGCGTAGGGGTTTCAGCAGTTGTGGCACACGGCTCAGCAGCTGTGGCTCACAGGCTCTAGAGCACAGGCTCTGTAGTTGTGGTGCATTGGGCTTAGTTGCTCCGCGGCATGTGGGATCTTCCCGGACCAGGGCTCGAACCCGTGTCTCCTGCATTGGCAGGCGGATTCCCAACCACGGTGCCACCAGGGAAGTCCCTCAGTGTGTTTTCTTTTCTTTTCTTTTCTTTTAAATTAATTAATTTATTTATTTATTTTTGGCCGTGTTGGGTCTTCGTTGCTGCGTGTGGGCTTTCTCTAATTGCGGCGAGTGGGGGCTACTCTTCGTTGCAGTGCGCAGGCTTCTCATTGCGGTGGCTTCTCTTGTTGCGGAGCACGGGCTCTAGGCACGCAGGCTTCAGTAGTTGTGGCACGCGGGCTCAGTAGTTGTGGCACACGGGCCCAGTTGCTCCACGGCATGTGGGATCTTCCCGGACCAGGGCTCGAACCCGTGTCCCCTGCATTGGCAGGCGGATTCTTAACCACTGCGCCACAAGGGAAGCCCTCGGTGTGTTTTCTTAATGCCTTCAATTCATTGGATAAGAATCATCCACATTATGGAGGGTAATCTGTTTTACTCAAAATCTGTGTCTTAAAGGTTAATCATAAACAAAAAATACATTCACAGCAACAACTAGACTAGTGATTAACCAAAAACTGGGTACCATGGCCTAGCCAAGATGACACATAAAATTAATCATCACAGTCACTAAATTCTGTTGATTCTGACCCTTAACTATTTCTCTGATTGGTTCCTTCCTCTTTTGCCACTACCTTGCTTTAGGATGGTGTTCTTCTCTATTAATTCATAAAATATTTACTTATGTATTAGATACTGTGCCAAATGCTGGAGATATAACTGTTAATAAAAGACAGATTGTGCCCTAGGGACCTTACATTCTAGTCTTTCCTTGCCTTCTGTCTTGCCTCCTTCCAATCCCTCTTTATAAATGGATGGCTGTATAGCATTGCCTCTCACACTTTAACATACAATCATCTGAGGATCTTGTTAAAAGGCAGATTCTGATTCTGGGATGGGGTCTGAGATTCTACATTTCTGACAAGCTCCCAGGTGTTGCTGATCAGGAGCAAACTTTGAGTAAGTGGGCTGTAGGATATCTTTTGGAAGACCATCTTTTATAAAATGTGTACTATTTGTAGACTCTGAAAAGGTACACAAGAAGTGGGAAACAATAGTTGCCACCAGAAAAAACAGAATGGCTGATCACTGTGTATACCCTTTTATAACCTGAACGTTGTACCAAGTACGTGTTACATATTCAAAAATAAATTAAGAAAAAAAAATAAAATAAAATAAATTAAGAAAACAACAAAAACAAAATAAAAATATCTGAAACTGCACGCCTCTGAAAATCCTGCAGTGGAGCCCAATGGCCCAAAGGACAGAGTGAAGGTTAACCCATCTTAAACCCTTTATTACGATCAGTTTACCTGTTCAGCTTATCTCCAATTGCGCCATTCAGTCAGATCAGGGATCACATGCAATCTTTCTACTGGAAATGCACTGGAGCAAATTTCACTTGGTCTTTAAAACTCGTTACTGCAGTGCTTACCCTCCCGAAGCCTTTCATGTAGCCTACAGCTCCCCGCCCGCCCCCCGCGGTTAATGTTACCCTTTTACATTTAACCTCGCAATGCTTCTTTTTGTTGCGGTCATCGCACTGCGTCGAAATTTGTTTACATGTCTATTTTTGCTACTTGATTGTGCGCTCCTTTAGGGCAAGGCTAGAGTTTATGCTTAGCACAGACCGAGTTCCGAAATTATTCTGCGAAATAATGAATCATGTATTGGCTTCAAGGAGCTCAAAGGAAGGGAAAATCCTTGAGCACTGGGGGCTGCCTTCGATCCCTTCGTGACGAACTGGAGGCAAGTGTGCCAGGAGCTGACTCTGAGCACCCTGGCTAGGAAGGCTGCCAGGAGCTCAGCCCTCTCCGCTCGCTTCTTCCCGGGAGCCCTGCGTACCCCGGCTTCCAGAGGGACCCCACCTCGCCCAGCGCAACCGCGCCCTCCAGGGATCTGGGAGGCCAATCCACCGCCCCCACAGGTGGGCGTGGAGTTCAGAGCCCGCTTCTGAGTGAGGCGTGGAGAGGCTGTGGGTCTCCTAGGTATCAGCCAGCGGCAGCGAGTGGCGATCCGTGTGACCAGAGGAATGGCGCATCCGACAGGTAGGGGCGCGGATGGGGTTGGCAGGGGAGGGGTGGAGAGGGCAGGCGAGAGCCCAGCGCCAGGCAAGGTACCGCCCTGCTAACTTCCTCGCACTTACATTTCCTTCCCAGGGCCCAGGATTGGGTGCCTTCCCTCTGCCGCTTCCTCTCTCCCCACCCCACTAGCCCACAGGACCTCCCCGGGGCGTGGAGTACAGGACGCTCCGCCTCGCCCGCCGCATTCCGCGCCCCCTTCCGGCCCGCGCGCACGTCGCCCCAGCAGCCGCCAGAAGGGGCGGGGCCTGGGCCCTGGCTTTCAGTCAGCCAGGGTCCCAGCGTGCCCTGCGCCGGCCAACGAGAGCAGATCCAGTGAGTCACCTCCGCCGCGCTAACTCTTTGCTCGCTCTCTACTCGCACACGCTTACACCCGGCTCGAGATGGCGGCGGCAGCGGCGGGGGACTCCGACTCCTGGGGTGAGGAGAAGTTCCGGGGGCAGGGCCCGGGCCGGCGCTGGCCCCACGCCCAGGCAGGCATTAACGTGGCTCGCTCTCTTTCGTAGACGCGGACACGTTCTCCGTGGAAGACCCGGTGCGGAAGGTGGGGGGCGGCGGCACCGCCGGCGGGGACCGCTGGGAAGGCGAGGACGAGGACGAGGACGTCAAGGTGGGTGCGGGCCGGGGCTGCAAGCAGTGTTGGAGCGGGCTGGCGCCGTCGCGGGCAGAGTTGCCCGCCGACGGGCGGGCGGACGGACTGTGGGCCCAGGGGCGCCGCCCGGGCCTGCGGGCCGTGGGTCTAGGCGGGAGCGTAGGGCCTGGCGGTGCCCTGTTCCCCTCCTTTCGCCGGCCATATGGGCCGGAGGCGGGCAGCGTGGTCTGTTGAACTTCCCTGACGAGTCGCCGGCCCCAGCCCTAGCCTTAGCCCTGGGCCCAGCCCTTCTTTGAAGGTCTGCTCTCCGGCCTGGAACCCACCCGCCAACTGGGGACGGGAGGTGACAGCAGGGGCTGGACCGGCCCACGTGCAAACTTCGCGGTCCGGAGTTGCTCGCGGGGATGAGACTGGGAAGCTGAGAATGGAGCCCCTGGCTTATCCCATATGGAAAGTCTTGCAACCCACCTGCCCTTTCAAGCTCAGGTCTCCCCGGGGCCAATAACTCATTTATATCCCCGAAGGCCCATTTGTAGAGTTTGTTTGAGGTGTTAAATGAGTGAAATATTGTGGTTTAATTTCAGCCACTTTTTTTTATTTCCCCACACAAATGCAGTAATTTTTAGCCTCCCTTCTTGCATCCTGTGGTAAAAGGATGAACTGAGTACTGAGATAGCTAGCAATTAGTGATGAGAAACCTGGGTAGTCCACACAGCGACCTATTATTCATCTACACACGAACGCGTAAGGGAATAGTGAAGATTTGGTGGTTGGAGAAGACGAGGGAGTCAGTGTTTTGTGTTTTTTTGGTGGTGGTTTGTTTTTCCTATGCCTTGTAGATTTGAACCCGATTTACCATCTTCGTTTGTTTTTGAGAACTCCTGGGGGCTTTAGATGCAGCTTCAGATGACATTATGCCTACTGCATTCGTTTTTGTTTTTCAGGTAGCTACAAAAGTCTCAAGCACAGAATGTTAAGACTCTTATTAACAGAGTTCTCAAAATCTTTTTATTTTTGTGAAGATAAAGTTTAGTATGAGTTGGAAAATGGTTTTTTATGGTTTCGATTCATTTAGTGAATGTTTTACTCTTCTAACTTCTACCCTTCAGCTCATGCTAACAACCCTACAAATCCTTCTGCTTGGGTTGAAAAAAATTTAAGCTAGGTAATCACTCTGAATTTTGTGTTAATACTGCTTTTGTTACATTTTACCCATTTTACCTGAGTCTGATGAGGTGGATGTCCAATTCATTGAACAGCCTGAGGTTCAGGAATGACCTGAGCTTTGCAAATCTTGGGGTTAATAAATGAGCAATACTATTGTGAAGATACTTAAATGCTTCATTTAAATGTTGTATAGACATGGGAATGGATTGTGTTATCAGCCTCATTGCAAGATATTAGTTACCTCCCTACATTGTAGCAGATTTTCTGTTTTGAGCCTTTAGTTCAGATTTGTCCTTTCACTTTTTCTGTGCAGAGTGGATGTAGGAGTTAAGACATCTGTTATGAAAATTGGGAATAAGTGAGAAGAAACGACTAGAGAAATCAGAAAAGAATTACCAGAAAATGAAGTTTGAATGAAGTAGTCTAGACTGATATCATGAAGAAGCCTGACTGAAACTATTGTATCTAAATGGTGTCAATCCTGATAAATATAATTCTTACCACTTGGAACTAATTTTGGAGATTTATAAGTTGTAAATCTTATTTACAAAAAGGTAAATCTTATGTACCCTAAAGGTCATCTCGCCTCTTTGCACTCTTTTAGTGCAGAATTTCTTTCTTTTATACAAGTAGCTTATTTCTTTTACATAAACTTTGAAGTTGATATTGGAGTAGAAAGCTGAACTTGTCCATTTTATTTCCACGTTGAAATGCTGGTTTATTTCTGTTGAGTTTCTCCAAGATTTCCAAGATAAGGTGTTCATGGAGTAGTTTGATTCCTAGTAGTTTGGAATAGACAGACCTGGATCTATATTTTTGCCTTGACATTTTCTGTTTATGGTCATGAACCAGTTTTTTAATCCTTTTTTTTTCTCTTCCATTTCCCGATCTTGTCATTACAGAAGCTACCTCAGAGGGTTATTTTGCACTTTAAATGAGATAATATGTCAAGCATTAAGCAGAGTTGCCTGGCACTTGGTAGGCACTCAGTAAATGTTAATTCTCTCTCTCTGCAAGAGAGAATATTTTTCTGGCTAATGGAAAATATCTTTAGGCTGTTTAGATCGAGTAGCTGGGGTTATTTTTGTGCTTTCTTAAGCTCAGTAGGAGTAAGTTCTCTCCACGGTGGCTGTTTACTGTGAATTTTTTGTTTTGAACTGAATGACCATGGTTATCAAGCAAGTTTTTGCTTGCTCAGAGGTTACCAATCTAGAGTTGAAATTTGTCACTTTGAATGGTAGTTGAGTACAGGTTTTCCCTGCTATCCGAAAGTAGAGCATTCCTATGAAACCTTCCCTAAGCTGAAAGAAGCAATTGCCTTAGGACACATCTTGCTAACAAATGCACAAGATGAATCAAGGTAAAGCACAGATGCTCGCAGACACAGTTCAAAGCTATGACAGCTTGATGCTGAGATGCTGAGCAGCTTGGTGGAGAAGGAGCTTGGCCTTGGCGGTGCCACTCTTGCTGCTTGGGTGCACGCTGCCTCTATAATGGCTCAGTGCAAAAACAAATGCTATTTTCACTTGTAATAAAAGCGAAAATCCTCTTTGGATTTCTTTTACTTAGCGAGCACAGTTATTAATGAAGGTCATTCGAAAAAGCGAAGTGGCATAAAGTGAACTTTAAAAAGTGAGGGATACCTATAATACCAAATTTCTGATTTCTAATGTTTTAGCGTTTAATCCTTTTGTAAGGAGATGCTAACAAGGTTTAGTTTCCATGAGATCGAATAATCATAGTCCTTAAATAATACAGTATGTGAATTTTTGAAAAGTCCTTCAAAAGTAAGGTATGTAGAAACAGTAAGTTCTTCAGTTTATGTCAGCATCTAGTGTTTAACCTTTAAGAGTATAGGTTTAATGTCATTTGTAGTGTCCTGAGAAATGAAAGGAAAACTGAGGTCTTTGTTACAGTAACTTGCTTCAGTAGTTTACTGTCTTTCAGTAGATATAGCATTTTGCTGCCCTTGACTTTTCAAATAGCTATCTGAAAGTGGCAGTGCATTTAGGTGAAACTGTAGAATTTTTAATATTCATGGTGGGGGGAGTCTATGCTTCTTCCCAGTGAAAAGGTGAGAACTAGGGAGCGTACTTTCATGTCACATTAGCTTTATATTCCCTTTCTGTACTATTCTGATGTTATGCAGAGGCAGTGGGAGGAATTGTTTGCTTGGCATATATCTCTGGACTCCTTCCCCATTGCTGGAATGGTGTGTAGGCTGTGTTGATTAAGAAGGCACAGACTTCCCTGGTGGTGCAGTGGTTAAGAGTCCGCCTGCCAGTGCAAGGGACACGGGTTCGATCCTGGTCCGGGAAGATCCCACATGCTGCGGAGCAACTAAGCTCGTGTGCCACAACTACTGAGCCTGCTCTCTAGAGCCCACGTGCCACAACTACTGAAGCCTGTGCGCCTAGAGCCCGTGCACTGCAACAAAGAGTAGCCCCTGCTTGCCACAACGAGAGAAAAGCCCGTGCGCAGTAGTGAAGACCCAACGCAGCCAAATAGATACATGGAAAAAAAGAAAGAAAGAAGGCAGTGAGTACCTACCCACTGCAAGCTGGAACAATACAACTTTTACTCCATTTTACTAGTATCCCATCATTTCAGTAAAACAGATTAGAAGCTAGATTTATTCAGAGTGTGTAGAGTTTGTTTTGAGAAAACTTCTGGCTGTGATCAAGCGTCTCAGACATTTGCTTCTGTAATGTTATTACAGAATTTCTTTTTTTTTTTTTTTTTTAAATGTGACTGCATCATGGTGCAAGGGGGAAGAGGCAGTGGTTTTAAATTTATTTATTTTTGGCTGTGCTGGGTCTTCGTTTCTGTGTGAGGGCTTTCTCTAATTGTGGCGAGCGGGGGCCACTCTTCATCGCCGTGCGCGGGCCTTTCACTGTCGCGGCCTCTCTTGTTGCGGAGCACAGGCTCCAGACGCACAGGCTCAGTAGCTGTGGCTCACGGGCCCAGTTGCTCCACGGCATGTGGGATCTTCCCAGACCAGGGCTCGAACCCATGTCCCCTGCATTGACAGGCAGATTCTCAACCACTGCGCCACCAGGGAAGCCCCCAGAATTTCTTTAAAAGATCCTAGAGAGCTGACTTAGTTGAAAACTGCCTGCCTCATCGTGCCCATTCAACTGTCTGTTAGGATTCTATCCTGGTTAATAGTTTAAATCTACCAGAGTAAGGACATTTTTAAGCGTTGGAAACATTACTTCTGAAGTAGGGGATCTGTATTTCAAAGAAATTGGAGATTGCTGGGAAGTTCTCAGAAGGTGGCATTTTGCTAGGAAATGGGTATCTGGAAGTGTGTGTGTGTAACTTACGAGTTCTAAACACATACAGAAGTGGAAAGAAAAGTTTAATAAACCCGTGACCAGGGACTTCCCTGGTGGTCCAGTGGTAGAGAATCTGCCTTCCAATGCAGGGGACACAGGTTCGATCCCTGGTCAGGGCACTAAGATCCCACATGCCACGGGGCAACTAAGCCTGCGTGCCGCAACTACTGAGCCCACACGCCTCAACTAGAGAGCTCATGTGCTGCAAATTACAGAGCCCACCTACTCTGGAGCCTACGCGCCACAACTAGAGAGAGAACCTGCACACCACAGCTAGAGAGAAGCCTGCGTGCCACAACTAAGACCTGACACAGCCAAAAAATAAAATAAAGGAAAATAAAATTTTAAGAAACCATGACCAATCTTTTATCTTCTGTATCCCCACTTACTGCTGTCCTCCCCCAACCAGATTATTTTGAAGAAAATACCAATTATATCATTTCAATACCCTGACAGTTTTTTTTATAAACTAGTAAGTTTTTAGTTAGGAAGCATGTTTAGTTAGGACGGTTATTTTTACAATAAGGCATCCATTACCCCCTCCAGGCCCCCTACCCAGTTCGCCATAATTAAACTCGGCTACCTTGTTTCTATCGAGTAAACAACTCCTCCACTTGTGCCTCTGTATTCTCCTTTGTTTTGCAATTTGAATCTCCTTTTACCTTTTTTGTTTTGTTTTTGTTTTTTCCTTTTTAAAAGAAAAACACAATAAATGACATCTTAAGAATTTAAAAGACAGAAAAAAAATACTGAAAAATGTTTACCTAATATGTTTGTCATGCTGGACCATTGAAAATAAATAAGCCACTTGTTTAGAGTTCAGTGTCTTGTTCTTGATCTAGCTTAGCCAGGAATTTAAAGTAGAATTGATAACAGTTCCAAATATGAGACAGGTCAGCATTCAGATGGAATTTAGCAGAGTGCTGAGCCATAGGAGGGTGTTAAAAACTTAATGAATTGAATTAAGTGAAGTAGAATTTATTGAGAGGTACCTTGGCTTCCAGAGACCATCATAGTTTTGAGGTGATGAAAGAATATTTGGGCTTCTTTTAAAAACTAAACTTTCCTGGCAGGTCTAGCCATGGCAGGAGCTCACTACAGAGTTCTGAGGCTTCTCAGAGCAGCTTGGTACAGCTTACAGAACACCAGTAAATGACTCTTACTGCAAGAGATTATGCTTTATCTAAACCAAACTAAAGAAAGGGGGAGGAGTATATGTTAGTTAATGGGCTATTGCTATGGGACAGAAGAAATTTACTGCTCATTTGAAGCTACTTCTATTTGACGATCTATAAATATATCTTGCTTAAGTTGGAAAACATTTTCAGCCCTAAATGTGTTCTCTCATTGCATGTGACATTCTGTAGTTGTACATTATAAAAATGACAGACTGGCCAACTACTGGCTGCATTATTAAGAATAAAAAGAAAGCAGGGTTTAAATTTTTTATGTTATGTTTTCAATTCTTAGTCATATTTGATTGGGAAGCAGGTTTTAAACTTGAAAAGCAGCCATCTCTCAGAGAAGTGGCTCAAATGATGCTGGGTGTGTGTCTGTAGAACATGAGTATAGATAAGCGAGTAGTTTATCAACAGCCTCTCTTCTAAGGAAGCTGGCCATTTTAGGAGAGCAGCCTGGTTAATACTTTTGGAGATAGATTGGATATTATAGTTGGAAGAGTTATTGGCTACCAATGATAATTGGGTAAAGAATGTAACTGGATATTTATAGGTAATCTTTTGAACCAAAAACAACCATTTAGGGCTTACTAAATTATAGACTTAACTCCCTATTTTAAGTGTTCATTTTAGGTGTTTCTCTTGGAACCCTTCTTACATTTTATCTGAATTTATTGTCAGCATTTACAAAGTCCTGATGTTTATGGAAAATTGGGCAGATGTAGACATTCATCTACTTTTATACATTTACTTTTATAACTAAGGATGCAAAAACTCTTAAGTTCTGGGGGAAAGCTACCTGGCCTTCTGCTTTTGGGATTGCATCTATTTGGAAGTATGGCCAGTCTCTTTTTGCTGACATCACTATGCTCCTTCTTTAGGAACTTGTCCTCAGTATAGGAATAACTTCAGGGCAGTTATTACTGTTTCAAGCAGTCTGGGGTGAGGGTGCCTTTCATGGTCCTTTTATGAACTGAGGAGCAGATGTCATGGCTGTTTCCAGGACTTATTGATAGGAACCACTGTTCTTGCTACTAAAATCCATTCTGTGGTGGAATTCTAGGTAGCCTTGTTATGCTTGCACTGATGGGACAATGTAATGACTGTCTGGAATAAGGTTTATTCTTTGATAGGGAAACCAGGGCAGGGTAGGGGTGGGGCATAGAGTTAGTGCAAATGAGATACTGAAGGAGCAGTGATATGGGTGGGGGGATGTTTTACTGGTAAAGGGAACTGAGGCACATCAGCATTGAACAAAAATGTTACCCTGTTGTGCTGTTTCTCTATGTTGGAGTTACTGGGATGGAGCTGCTCATTTCCAGCTATACCTCTCCCTTCTTGGCCTCCTAGTACCAGAGGCTGCTAGACTCATTTGTTAAAATTAGTGGAAATCTAGCACAGGCAATTTGAGATGAATAATTGACATAGTTGTAGCTGGGCATATCTTAGTATGTACTGTAACCCTTCTCTTTGATATGGGGTTCCTTGAAATTCCAGGGGACCTCATTCCAGAACTAATTGAAAGAACAGATTTTGGTGTGGAGGGACCTAGTTCCCAGACATTTATTTTATACTTCAGCACTCAGTTAAGAAGTCATGTTTAATATGACGCTTTAAAGGAACTTTGGACTGTTCAAAACAGGTTCCTTCATTATTTTTCCATTCAGATTGTGGGATAGCTATCTCTGGGCCTTAGTGTACTTATATGTAAAGTAGGGATAACACCACCTTACTTACAGAACTTTTGTGAGGGTTAATTGTTACTATATGTAAAGTCCTTTGGGGAATTCCCTGGCTTTCCAATGGTTAGGACTCCGTGCTCTCACTGCCAAGGGCCCAGGTTCAATCCCTGGCTGGGGAACTAAAATCCCACAAGCCTCTCTGTGCAGCCAAAATTTAAAAAGTAAAAATAAAACATAAAGTACGTTGCACAGTGCTTGGTGCAAAGTAAGCCCTCAGTAAATGCTATCTATTGTTATTATTATCATCATCACTGTTATTAGTGGGGAGTTATAAGTAAACATCCCCTGGAAGTAAGCAGATGGTCCTTTTATCTGAAGCACCATCTAGGCAGCACATCACTCACAGACCCAGCTTTCCTGTGTTCTGTGAAGAATAAAATGACAAAAAACTCCTGGTAGTAGTTAACTTTTATACTTAGCTCTCTGGTTCCTTTTGTACTATGGTGTATTGATACAAGCACTTAAGCAAACCAGCAGGGTAATATAAACATTTGCTGTCTAATTTCTAATCTAGTGTCTTAGATGTTCAAACGATGACTAGCTGGTTTGCTTTCATGCTGTTTGTTTGTTTTGTTTTGTTTTTTAAATTTTATTTATTTATTTATTTATGGCTGTGTTGGGTCTTCGTTTCTGTGTGAGGGCTTTCTCCAGTTGTGGCAAGTGGGGGCCATTCTTCATCGCAGTGCGCGGGCCTCTCACTATCGTGGCCTCTCTTGTTGCGGAGCACAGGCTCCAGACACGCAGGCTCAGTAATTGTGGCTTGCGGGCCCAGCTGCTCCGCGGCATGTGGGATCTTCCGGGACCAGGGCTCGAACCCGTGTCCCCTGCATTGGCAGGCGGATTCTCAACCACTGCGCCACCAGGGAAGCCCCCCATGCTGTTTGTTAACTATGAACTAAGGGTTAAATTGCGAAGGTAAAGTTATTATAAAAATGCTTTTGTACAAAGTTCTTCCCACTGCTTGCAGACCCCATGGCAGCCTTAATTAGGATTTTTTATTTCTTTGGATTTACAGATTTTTATTAAGAATCAAGGCTTGGTTAGTTTATATACCTAGACTGATTCAGATTTATGACCTGTCTTGTTATAAACCAGAAGCTTGGTGTCCTAGTTATGGCACATTAGTCAGCCTCTGCCTCTTCCAGTAGCGTCAGGGCCTCCTGCTTTGCACCTGCCATGCTGTGGCTCAGCTTCCAGTGACGTGTCCTGGTGTGCCTGGCGGTTGTTGAGACAGGGGTCAGGCTACCTATAGATTAAAGCCTATTTAAACACGGGGCTGTGTCTTTCTCTATTAAACTTAAACCTTCTGACTTTTGTGGAGCCTTTAGAAGATTGTTTGATAATTGGTTTATATTTAGCCCAGTGACTGTGCTGGGCATAGAAAAGACAGAGTATAGATCCACCTTAAAGTGCCCCGCCCAAGTTAGGGAGTGGGTTCCATGAAGCTGTTGATCAGCTCTTGACTCTTGTAATACTGGGCTTAACTTTTTTTTTAATTTCATTTTTTAAAATTGAAATATAGTTGATTTATAGTGTTGGGCTTAAATTTTTATAAAGATTTAATTCATTAACCAGGGTTGTGTTGTATGGACTATTGCTTGAAATAATCAAGCCATTAGCTAGAATGTTGGATGCTTTTACATTTGGGGAAGTAAGAAGTATAAAGACTGCTCAATTTTTCATTTAAAACAACTGTGAATTATTTAAGAGAGGCTGTTAGTTTTGGCTTGGTTGTCTTGTGTTTTAATTGTTAATGGAGAAGCTTTTTTGTGGAGTTAGACAAGTTGATATAAGAGTTCATATGGAAAAACAAATGTGCAAGAATGGCCAGGAAAACAGTAAAAAAAAACCCTGAAAACCTGCAAGGGGTGACTAGCCCCAGCTTACATACGATAAAGCCTCTAATCAAAACAGTAGGTACTGGTACGTGAAGAGACAACAGACCAGTGGGATAGAATAGAAAACAGAAATAGACCAGGTACCTAAGAAAATTTAGTATATGGTAAATCACAGGGCAAAGATGGACTTTTTTTAAAATTGAGATATAGCTGATTTACAATATTATAAGTTTCAGGTGTACAACATAGTGGTTCACAATTTTTAGAGATTATACTCCATTTATAGTTAGAAAATATTGGAAAGGTGGACTTTTCAATAGATGGTGCTGTGACAGTGGGTAACCATTTGGAAAAAGATAAAATTAGATCCATACTTGACACCATACAAAAGAAAAACCTCCAGTGGATCAGAGATCTAAATGAAAAAACAATGAAAGCATACATGTTCTAGAAGAAAATTCCTTGCTTTAAGAAAAGACTTTCTGGGCTTCCCTGGTGGCATAGTGGTTAAGAATCCGCCTGCCAATGCAGGGGACACAGGTTCGAGCCCTGGTCCAGGAGGATCCCACATGCCACGGAGCAACTAAGGCTGTGCGCCACAACTACCGAGCCTGCGCTCTAGAGCCCGCGAGCCACAACTACTGAAGCCCGCGCGGCTAGAGCCCGTGCTCCGCAACAAGACAAGCCACCTCAGTGAGAAGCCTGCATACCTCAATGTAGGGTAGCCCCCGCTTGCCGCAACTAGAGAAAGACCGCGTGCAGCAACGAAGACCTAACACAGCCAAAAATAAATAAATAAAATAAATAAATTAAAAAAAAAAAGACTTTCTAATTGACTTGGAATCCAGAGGGAATAAAAGAAAAGATTAAATTTTACTGCATAAATGTGGTGGGGTACATAGCACTTAATGGGGAAAACACTAGAGGCATTTCCATTAAGAGAAGAACAAAGCAATGATGTCCATTTTCTCTGCCACTGTTCATTCACACTGTACTAGAGGTTTTGCCAGTGCAGTTAGAGAAATCAACTGTGGAGGCACACGAATTGGTAAAGAAGGAATAAAGCTATCTCTTGTTTGCAGATGATATGGTAGTATACCTGGGAAAACCCTAGAGAATCAATGATGGAACTAACTTAAGTGAAATGAATTTAGTAAGGTAGCAAGATATAAAATTAACATAAAAAAACCCATAGGTTTTCTATACTAAAATAGTAACTGGTTAGAGGACATAAAAGGAAAAAAAAAACCTATTTACAATGGCAACAGAGATGATGAAATACTTAGGAATAAACCTAAAGAGAAATGCGCAAAACCTCTAAGAGAAACTTTAAAACACTCCTTGAAAGATACAGAGGTAGCCTTGAACAGATGGAAAGATAGCCCTTTTTCTTGGCTAGGGCAGTTCAACATTATAAGATGTCAGTTCTCCCAAAATTAATTTAGAAATTAAATGCAACACCAAAAAAAACCCCAACAAACTTGTTTCTGTGGAGTTAGACAAGCTGATAATAAAGATCACATGGAAAAGTAAACATGCAAGAATTATTAACGGAGGTCCTTTTCTTTAGGATAACTGGGATGATGATGATGATGATGAAAAAAAAGAAGAAGCAGAAGTAAAACCAGGTGAGCCATTGGGGTTCTTCCATTTTTGGTTTTATATCTTAGTGAATATCTGATGCTTATGTTAAGACAAATGAGAAAATGCCTACAAAATCGGAAATTTTGGTTATTTTTAGAAACCAAACATCCTTCCATTCCCACTTCATTCTCTTCTTCCTGTATCTCTTCTCTCTCCTCAAAACATAATCAGATTAGATACCTGCCAAATTTCTGTTTGAGTGTTTTTGTTAAAGGAGAGAGTAAAAGATAAGGCATCATAGTTGAATGATCTAAGTCCTGCCTAAAGGACTGTAGGGAAATAAGAAGGGAGATGTTTGGATCTTAGGGGTCAAATTAGAGAGGAGAAAGGAAGAGTCCCAGAACTTTCCTACTCTTATTCGCCAGGAAATCACCATACGAAATTGGAGCTGGGTGAGGTTTGGTATCTTGAAGTATATAAGTATCATGTCTGTCTCATTCATAAACTGGCAAGTATTCAAGATAACTTTGATTAAAACATTACTTTCAGAAGTAAAAATTTCAGAAAAGAAAAAAACAGCAGAGAAGATAAAAGAGAAAGAACGGCAGCAGAAGAAAAGGCAAGAAGAAGTTAAAAAGAGGGTAAGTACTATTTATTTTCTAAAATACAGAATTCTCACATCAGTAGTGGTGCAGCATCTTAACAGGCAGTATTACCTAATATTACCTAATAAATAGTAAGTACTATTTATTTTCTAAAATATAGAATTCTCACATCAGTAGCGGTGCAGTATCTTAATAGGCAATATTACCTAATCATTTGAAGGGCTTTGTAAGGACTATAAATGGATACCGTCAGATAAGATGATCCCAAACAAACTGAATTTGTGGTTTTTGCAAAAACCAAACCCAGAAGCTTTATGTTATTAGAATGCCTTTTTAAGTTTCACAGACATTTGGGAACATGACTGTGTTGTGACCATAGTCAGTGATTTTTGTCAGTGCCTGCAGTTCTCTCTAGCTGTGATTAGTCTTTTTTTTTTTGCAGTGTACATTTTGAGTGAATACAGAAAGTGTCCATTTCTCTGCCATGTGCTGTATAAATGTTTTTGTTCTTGATTATTTGGAGCAAGATCAGGAATTTTGTGTTAATTTACTTGCTTTTTGAATAGAAAACACATTTACATGATGCAAAAATCAGAATGGTATTAAGAAGCACTCCCAACTCTTCACTCATTTGTCCTGTTTCTCTCCCTCTATCCCATAAGTAAATATTGGTTTATGATGTCTCCAAGGTGACTTTGTACATTTGTATACAACTGTATAGTCATATTCCTCCCAATTTTTATAGTTTTCACCTTGCTTTATTTAATATATCATGGAAATCTTGCCATAGATCATGGCGAGCTTTCTTATTTTATTTTTAACCTGGGCCCCCGCGGTGAAAATGCCCAGTCCTAACCACTGGACCACCAGGGAATTCCCTTGACTTTTCATTAAGAAAAATTTCAAGCAAATAGCATGATGGATAATCATACAAATTACCTAAATTTAACAGTTGTTAATATTTTACCATACTTCATCTGTTCTTTTTTTGCTAAAATATAATCAAATAAATAACAAACATTATGCATTTTACCTTTAAATACTTCAGTATACATCTCTGAAAAAGCAAGAATGTTTCTCACATGATTACTTTCCTAATGTAATGAACAATAATTTTTTAACATCATCTAATACTCAGTTTATATACATTTCTTTAATTGTCCCAAAATGTTTTTACATATGGTTTGTTCAGACAAGGACCTTGCATTTACTTTGTTGTTAATGTATCCTACGTCTCTTAGAGTGTATGTCTTTCTCTTTAAAATGACATTGACTTATTGAAGAGAGTAGGGCAGTTGTCTTGTAGAACACCCCACCTTCTAGATTTGTCTTATTGCTTCTTCGTAGTTAAAATTTCCTGTAACTTGGTGGTGAAGTCTGAAAGTTTGATTGGATTCAGATTAAACATTTTTGGTTGGAATACTTCAGAGGTAATGCTGTATGCTTCATATTGCATCACACACATCAGGAGTCATGTAATGTTGTCCTATTATTAGTGATGCTAAAATTGATTACTGGGTTAAGTTGGTGACAGTCTGATCCTTCTGTTGTAAAATTAATTACATATTTCTTCTTACAGGTAATCCAGTTTCACATCAACTTGTCACCCAGTAGTTTTAGTGTCATTGATGATCATTGCCTAATTATTTCTTAAGGGATTGCAGAATGGTGGTTTTTCATTCTATGACTTTTCTTCCATTTTTTTATTGGCTGGCTTTTTTTTCCTTTTTGCTATTTGGTTACTTTGGATATGGTTTGTATTAGAAAATGTAAAAGCTTCTTTTCTTTTAATTGCCAATTTTCAGAGTAAGGAGGGGGTGTAATAACTTTAAGTGGTGAAAAATGAGGGATTTTGTGGGTTTTAATTTTTTCTTTTTGAGTAAATTTATGGACTTACAGGTTTTTATACATTTCATTCAGATACAGTGATTTTTTTTTTAATTTATTTATTTATGGTTGTGTTGGGTCTTCGTTTCTGTGCGAGGGCTTTCTCCAGTTGCGGCAAGCGGGGGCCACTCTTCATCGCGGTGCGCGGGCCTCTCACTATCGTGGCCTCTCTCACTATCGCGGCCTCTCTCGTTGCGGAGCACAGGCTCCAGACGCGCAGGCTCAGTAATTATGGCGTGCAGGCTCAGTAATTATGGCTCACGGGCCCAGTTGCTCCGCGGCATGTGGGATCTTCCCAGACCAGGGCTCGAACCCGTGTCCCCTGCATTGGCAGGCAGAGTCTCAACCACTGCGCCACCAGGGAAGCCCACAGTGATTATTTTTGATGCTGAAATTGTTCCAACATTGGACAGTAGGGGTCCCTTTAAGCTGTTCCTATCTTCATCCTTTTGACAGAACTCCATTAGTCTTTGAAGGGTTCCTTGTTTTTCTGGCACAATAAGTAATGCCTGGGGCTTCCCTGGTGGCACAGTGGTTAAGAATCCACCTGCCAATGCAGGGGACACGGGTTCGATTCCTGGTCTGGGGAGATCCCACATGCTGCAGAGCAACTAAGCCCATGCGCCACAACTACTGAGCCTGCGCTCTAGAGCCCATAAGCCACAACTACTGAAGCCCGCACACGTAGAGCCCGTGCTCCGCAACAAGAGAAGCCACTGCAATGAGAGCCCGCACACTGCAACGAAGAGTAGCCCCCGCTCACCGCAACTAGAGAAAGCCTGCGTGCAGCAACAAAGACCCAATGCAGCCAAAAATAAATAAAAATTAAAAGAAAAAAATGTAATGCCCAGCTTATCTGGTAAACTCCCTTAGGCCTGGAATCAGCTACTAAAATTCCTTTTTAGTAGCAAATTGTCATGGCCAACAGTGTGTGAGAATGTCTGTTTCCCCCAAGTCAGGAACATTTTAGATTCTTTTTAATAATTTGTATATCTAAAAATACCTACATGTGTGTTTTTTAATTAATTAATTAATTATTGGCTGCGTTGGGTCTTTGTTGCTGCATGAGGGCTTTCTCTAGTTGCAGCGAGCGGGGGCTACTCGTCATTGCAGTGTGCGAGCTTCTCATTGTGGTGGCTTCTCTTGTTGTGGAGCATGGTCTCTAGGCACACAGGCTTCAGTAGTTGTGGCACGTGGGCTCAGTAGTTGTGGCTCGCAGGCTCTAGAGCGCAGGCTCAGTAGTTGTGGCACACGGGCTTAGTTGCTCTGCAGCATGTGGGATCTTGCCAGACCAGGGATCGAACCCGTGTCTCCTGCACTGGCAGGCGGATTCTTAACCACTGCACCACCAGGGAAGTCCCTACATGTGTGTTTATATGATCAGAACAAGCAATGGATTCTTACAGCTCAGTCTAAGAAGTTGTATTGATTTGATCTTTCTTGGTCATTGAAGTTAGAATTATACTTATTTTGTTGTATCTTGATATTAGTCTCCAACATAAAGAAACCTTAGTTTGAGTAAATTAATTTTATCTTAGGTCAAGTATTGAGTTAAGATATATTCAATTTTGATGCAGGAAATACTTAATGATGTTTATGTCTACTAAAACAATTGAGATATTTGAAACCTTTTTCTTTCGAGAAAGTGTTCTGAGATTTCCTAACTTGGCATCATGACCTTATTTCATCTTCTCCATGAGAAATAAAATGTGGTCTGTTTCAGAAGTGGACTTCTGAATCGAACTCGTCGAACTGCACAGGCATGGGTAACCATGAATGGCACAAATTCCCTTCATCTTTTTCCCACTTTGATAAATATTATCAAAGATAGCCCCTTGTAGTAACATATTTGTTGTAGAAAATTATATCACAGTATATAGAAAGGATATAAACTAAACTGTTAACTGTCATCTCAGAGAAGTGGAACAAAAAGATAAATAGGGGGGAAATGTTTTTCTGATTCTTTGAAAAAACATTTTCTTCTGTCTACATTGTATTGTCACATGGATGTGCCATCTACTTTATTTAACCATTCTGTTGTGGAACATTCAGGTCACCTCTAAATTTATTTGATATTATGAATAATACCCCATTTGACCTCCTTTTGGTTAAATATTTGTATGCAGCTTTGGTTTCTTAAGATGAATACCTACAAGTGGAATTATTTGATTAAAGCATATAAGAATATTTTTAAGACTTGATAAATATTACCAAGTTACCCATAAAGGTTGTTTCAATATACAGTCTTAGCCACAGTATGTGAGAGTGCCATTTTCAACTTGTCTGCAATTTCAATTCCTTAATTTAAAAAAATTACTATAAAATAAACCCAGTCTTCAAATCTGAACTCTGTCACATGACCACCTGAGTTAACCTTCTGTTACCATGGGCAGGTTGCTTACCCTCTCTGTGCCTCAGGTTTTTTTCCTGTAAAATTGGGATAAGAATATCTAAAAGAATGCCTGAAATACAGTAAACACTTTATAAGTGTTTACTATTATTTATATGTGTCTAGAAAAAAAATTCATACAATACAGAAATGTTCTGAGTCCATTATAATCCCAGCCCTTTTAAAACTTCATTGCTGTCTCATTTTAGTTAGAAGAACCTGAAGAATCTAAAGCGCTAACACCAGACGAACAATTAGCAGATAAACTGCGGCTAAAGAAATTACAGGAAGAGTCAGACCTCGAATTAGCGAAAGAAACTTTTGGTAAGTGGGGGTGTGATAACAGTGCAGTATTGAAGTTCCAGGTGAACACCGTGGAAGTCTTACTAGTCACGAAAATTCAGAAAACACCTTTTTTGAAGAAACATGATACTGGCTAATTTAGATAGTAGAAAGCAGTTTTAAATCTCTTTTGTTTATATTTGAGATTTCATTACTTAAGGTAGAGTGAGATACATGTTCAGATTTTTGAATAATTTATTTTGAGTATTGTATAAAAGATGATTAAGATAAAAAGTCATTGTGGAAGCAACCTAAATGTCCATTGACAGATGAATGGATAAAGAAGATGTGGCACATATATACAATGGAATATTACTGAACCATAAAAAGAAATGAAATTGAGTTATTTGTAGTGAGGTGGATGGACCTAGAGTCTGTCATACAGAGTGAAGTAAGTCAGAAAGAGAAAAACAAATACCGTATGCTAACACATATATATGGAATCTAAAAAAAAAAATGGTTCTGAAGAACCTAGGGGCAGGACAGGAATAAAGACGCAGGCGTAGAGAATGGACTTGAGGACACGGGAAGGGGGAAGGGTAAGATGGGATGAAGTGAGAGAGTGGCATGGACATGTATACACTACCAAATGTAAGATAGCTAGCTAGTGGGAAGCAGCTGCATAGCACAGGGAGATGAGCTCGGTGCTTTGTGACCACCTAGAGGGGTGGGATAGGGAGGGTGGGAGGTAGACGCAAGAGGGAGGAGATATGGGGATATATGTGTATGTATAGCTTATTCATTTTGTTATAGAGCAAAAACTAGCACACCATTTTGAAGCAATTATACTCCAATAAAGATGTTAAAAAAAAAAAGATAAAAAGTCATTGGACCCAAATAAAGTATACTGCTGCTTTAAATGTATCAGCTGGATGAAATTTGGATGAAATGTGAAGTCTGTAGCTTGAGACTTAAATATTGAACTGACTGTAGGACTGTCCTGTTGTCTTATGTCTGGATAAGATTTAGACAATAGTATGCTGGTCCCAGTGGGGCATTCAGCTTTGGTTGTGCCTTCTTGTGCTCAGGGTCCTTTCTTTCTGTACCCCTTCTTGGCCTTCACCATGCCCTGTCTTTAGAGGACTTCCATTTCTGTGTGCCATGCCTGCAGCTGTGGTTAGTGTGTACGATAAAAGATATGTTCAGGATTCTGTAAACAGATAATAAGTTCAGAGTGTTCCAGGGGGATAGTTACATGGCACAGAGGGTAATGTAAGAAACATGGTCAGAGAAATAATTAAAGTTCTCACTTCATTTAACCAAGTTTGTTATTGTCTATTGAGTGCTTTTCAGAGTAGAATGTTGTGTTGAAACAGTTAAATAACTTTTTTTTTTTCAGTATTTATTTGCTTGTGCTGGGTCATAGTTGCGGCACACAGGCTCCTTAGTTGCGGCATGCAAACCCTTAGTTGCAGCATGCCTGTGGGATCTAGTTCCCTGACCAGGTATTGAACCCGGGCCCCCTGCATTGGGAGTGCAGAGTCTCAACCACTGTGCCACCAGGGAAGTCCTGAAACAGTTAAATAACTTTTAAATGAAACCTAGAGCCAAGAAGGATCTAGTTATTTTGATTTCCACCCCCCCCCCCACCCTTCTTCTTTAAAATGGATCAAGCAGGCTGACTGTAGCGATCATTCTCCTTTTCACTGGAAGTATGACCTTATCTCTCAGTGGGTCTTTAGCAATCTCAAGAGTTGCTATGGATGCTCCACTGGCGAGTGCTTGGCATGTCTTAACCACACTCATCTCATTACAGAGAGCACTTGGCCACTGTCCTGTCTTTGTGGCGTGGTAAAAGCCACCCATGTGTTTATTAAAGGGAAGGGTTTATGTGGTAATAAATTCTAAGATGGGACACCAATTATAGATTAAAAGGCAAAAATATGTATTCATACAGTGATCATTTGGTTAATAGGATTTTAATGTGTTTCTCATACTAAAGTACTGGATCAATGTTAACTAATTTACTTGATAATTGAGGAGTATACAGAAGCATAGTGTCTAATTGCCTAGAATCCTTTTAGGCCAGATTAATTTTTCTATTGGGATTTAACACATGGTTTGCTCTTATTTAGCTTCTGTAGTTAGCTGGATACTTTCACAGGAACCATCTTCGTTTGCTTTGCTTTTTTCTTTCTCTCCCAACTTTTCTGTGGGCTGTTCTTGGACAGATGCTTTAAGAGCATCGCGTTTGTGCCAGGGACTCCTTTGGCAGTCTGGTGAAGCCTTTGGGCCCCTTCTTAATATACTGTTTTTAAATGCATAAAATACACAGGATTTTACTTACAAAGGAAACCTGTTATATTGAAATAGGTATCAAAATATTGAAATAACCTGTGATACAGTAATTATGTACAGACCATTTGAATTCTGTCCAAGGATTTCAGTAGACTCAGGTTAAGAACCTCTGTTTTAGAATGAAATAACAGGGTTATTCAGGTATCTAATTAGTTTCTAAACTTTAAAAAAATCTTTCTGATATTTTCTGTGTCCCCTTTCTCCTACAGGTGTTATTAATACAGTTTATGGAATAGATGCTATGAACCCATCTTCAAGGGATGACTTCACAGAGTTTGGAAAGTTACTAAAAGATAAAATTACACAGTACGAAAAATCACTGTATTATGCCAGTTTTTTGGAAGCCTTAGTTCGAGATGTGTGTATTTCATGTAAGTAATTCTAATCTCTGGCCTCTGTGAATGGATTTAAGTAGGGGCACATCATACTTAGGAGGATGGAGATTGACTTTCGAGGGGAGGGGATGCTCTAATATATTTAAGATTTGCTTTTTAGCAGTTAGCTTGGGAGTGTTGTTCTGCAGATATACATTGAGTTTGAGCGGTTTTGTTTTTGTTTTTTGAGGGTGCCTTCTGAGTGTTTTTACAGTGGCTTCCCAAAGAGACATCTGTGCTTGTTGGCACAACAGCTGATAAAACACTAGTTTCTTATTTCATCTAATTATACATTGGAGGCGGCGGCTAGCGAAGTGTCTTTTGGGGAAAATCATACAGAATTTTAGAGCCTGAGTGAGACCACAGTGAGTGTCTGTTCATTTTATAAATGAGGAAGCCCATGACCAGATGCAAGTTGCTCAAGAGAGCTGGCACCCATTCTCTGGGTCCATGGGTTTGGTTTCATGCTCTGAGCCATATATTTCAGGGGCAGGGGATATGGGGGTGACAACCCGGGGTGGTATAGCACTAAGGTGGGAAGGATGCTTTTGCTAGTGTTCGCTGTTTTTAAGATTGAGAAAAATAAATTCTACACAATGAGGGTTTTTTTTTCCCCTTTAATTAATTAATTAATCTGGTTGCGTTGGGTCTTCATTGCTGCACGCGGGCTTTCTCTAGTTGCCTCAAGCGGGGGCTACTCTTCCTTGCGGTGCACGGGCTTCTCATTGTGGTGGTTTGTCTTGTTGCGGAGCTCAGGCTTTAGGCGCACGGGCTTCAGTAGTTGTGGCATGTGGGCTCAGTAATTGTGGAGTATGGGCTCAGCTGCTCCACGGCATGTGGGATCTTCCCGGACCAGGGCTTGAATCTGTGTACCCTGCATTGGCAGGCAGATTCTTAACTACTGCGCCACTAGGGAAGTCCCTACACAATGAATTTTAAGTTAGGTTTTCTTTGGGAAATTATTACTAAGCTGAAGGTTCTGAATTTGATCAGTGATATACCCATAGTTGGTATTTTATTTTCCATATACTATTTTTACTGTTTTTGAAGGTGCTCTCTAACCAGACTGAACACTTTTTTGGGTAGCTAAAAACTCATGTCTGTTTCCAGCTTTATATTTTTATAAGGATGGAAGGATGTGTTGTCCACTAAATGGGCTTATTTCCTGGTGGGGCACTTAGATTTCTGAGATAACTACCATCTTCATTCTCGTTCCTATGCTAGAAAATGGAGACCCCCAAGGGGTGGGGAGTTATCATCTGTAGGTTTAAGAATTGTCGTTACATATTCATTCAGATACTCCTCACTGAGCATCAAGGATGTTTATTTCCACAAGTCATGGTTATTCTCTGCGTATTTAGACCGGATAAGGAAAAATGGTAGGGAGCACTGTGAGCTATAAAGACATTTCTAGTTTCTCTCTGGTTGAGCAGTGTCATTATAATTACAGTTTATTATAAATTTTTGTTGCTGAGTTTGCCATTTTACTTTAAACAGTTCTGATCTGTGAGCCTAACCATAGACTGAATGATTCTCCATCGTGTTATGTTAAACAGGAGAAATTAATAGTCTTTCCAAGTTACCGAAGTTAATGATGGACAAATTAGATTTCTCATAACACTGTGGAAGAATGTATATTTTGCTTTTACGTATTTTACAAAATGCTTAAAAATTACTGGTATGGTTTTTTTTTAGTGGAAATTGATGACTTGAAAAAGATTACCAATTCATTGACTGTACTTTGCAGTGAAAAACAGAAGCAAGAAAAGGTAAGAGCTAGCTGCGTGGGAAATGTGTATTACACAAGGATCGGGGTATAGGCATAATATTCTCAACAAGTGTAGTAGGAGCCTGAGAAATCAAGCAATTCACCAATACCATTTATATTGGAATAGAACAGGAGTATGAGTGCCATTACCATCCTTTTGTTTACAGACATGTTCCATGTTTTTCTGAATTAATAATAGAAATTTCTCTGGGTCAGGTGTGGGATCTCCCTTAGAGAACTAAGGTTTTTCTGGAAGCAGAGCTTTGTTGACTCTATGAGGGTTGCTGTACCATATAAGATGCCCATAGTAGATAAAATCTCATGAATTAATTCTCTTTTTATCTTCAGCAAAGCAAAGCCAAAAAGAAGAAGAAAGGTGTGGTTCCCGGAGGGGGATTAAAGGCTACCATGAAAGATGATCTGGCAGATTATGGTGGTTATGATGGAGGATATGTACAAGATTTTGAAGACTTCATGTGACGTTTTATCTTCTCCTGGTGTCTTCTTTCTGTTGCCCACAATCCCTTCAACATGTAGCACAACTTCCTTTCCTTTCAGTTCTGCCAAATGCTACAATCAGAAGTGCAGTATCTTTTGTGCTGGTTATTAACCCCTTGACACTTAGGTGCTAATGTGCAAATGAGGGAACTTGGATCTTGCTGCCAAGGGGTTAAAATTGGGAACCTCCATTGCTACTAAATCATAGTTTAAAAAAACAGACCTAATAATGTTGTTGTTGTTGCTATCTGATTCCATAGCAGCAGTCACTAAATTGGAAACAAAGGTTGCAACATGACAAAAAATTGTGTAGTTACCAGCACCATTCAGTAATACAGCCTTAACCATACCTCCTTGAACTACTTCATAACTTGTCAAGAAAAGCAGTCTGCTGCAAGGGCATGTGGTGTGCACCTAGTATTAAAGTTGCTTTGTCTTAAAATTGAGCGTGAGGATATTAAAAATACATTGTGAAGAAGACTGCTTATCTCAGAGTGAAGATACGGCGGCTGAAAAGCACTAGTTTGATACTTAAAAATTAAATGACCAAAACCCTCCAACTTTGAAGCTGAAGAAGGTAAACCTCTCCATTATTGCATTACCAAGTTGTGGAATCTCTTGAATGCACAGACTGTCTAGTTTCTATTTATCAGACTATTCTGCTGATGGAGTGCTTCAGATGGGGGAGGGAAACTCCTTACCTATTATTTTAGTTGTCTGATTGATTTAAGTGTCTGAGAAACAAATCTCCTTTGTTCTCTGAGGCTGCAGTGGATCAGCTTTAACAGGGTTTTGGCATTTCCTTTCCTTTATAAAACGTGTTCAGCAAACTGCGCCACTTAACTACAGTTTGGTAAATTGTTATGTTAACAATTATGACATCTGCAATGTTTTATAAAGCAACTAATTTAATAAAGTCACTATTGTGAGGACTTAAATTTTGTGTTACCTCCCAAGAGATATTTTTGGAGAGTAAAGAACAAAGCTCTTGGGACTACAGTTCTCTGTATACTTATAAAGCTTAATAAGTGCTTGATGAGTAGATGTAGTTTTAAAACAAAAATGATTTGTGAGGTCCTTAATAGTGTCACCCTAGAGCAACAAAGGCATAGAGCTGCCTTCCTTTTCTTATTTATTTGGGGAAATTGTTTGGTTGTTTAGATACTAAGGCCTAATTAAGTACCTAGAAGAACTATTTATTTGGAGTTAATTGAACTTATAACTCAGGTTGTGGCTGTAAGCAGAGATAGAGTGATCGTCTGTATTATATATTTTCTTTTAATCAATTTAACCAAATCTGTGGTTGGAGTCTTTTTTTTTTGAAACTGCCACAGAATCAGAAGTAGGGACAGAGCAAAAAATATTTTAAATTTCTCTTACACAGGAATTAGGAGCCTCAATCAAAGCTGTGTAGACCACTAAGTGGAAGACAGGACCATCTAAATGATTTGAGGAATTAACAGAAAGCAGTGACTACACAGCAATAATTACAGCCAATAAAGATTGTTTTAAGGCAGACAAGGGCTAAGATTTCCTTAGCAGTGATAATGACATACACTGAATTTAAAATTATTATAGAGATCAGTTTCTAATAAATGGAAATGTATCATCTGTTCCTTAACTGTGTAAATAATATTAAATTCCTTTGAAACTGGAATCTGCAGGCACAGGTATTCTTTACTAAATATTGTATCATCTCCCAAAGTAGAAGCTATCCTGAGGAAGATGGAGCTTTTGATCTTAATACCAATATCTATATAAAATGGTATAGATGAATAATTATTTTCAAATAGGAATTTCCTTGTGAAAATTCTCCTCCTTCACCCACTATTCACAAAGGACTGGTATGGTCAGTCCTGGGGTTTTACAATCAGACATCAAAGATCCCCATGGCATTTCTCTAGTCTGACCACAAACATCTGTCAGTACCTCATTTCAGTATAAGAAAACAGGCATGTATGAATTCTTGGCAGTAACCATCCTCATGTCATCTGAATCCAGCTAACCTGCTAGCATGTCCTTTAGACAGCAACCTGTCTGAGGGTCCTTCAGAAGCACATTTACAACGTCATAAAATTTGTGTTCATATGCCAGCTTGTAATACAAGTAGACATCTTCACAATATGTGAGTAACTTCTTCAAGTTTTTCACAACTAAGTCAGTAGGCTGATGATGTTTACATCTAGACAAAGAAACAAGAACGTACAGGTTAAGATACTGTATCTTGAATGAGGGCTATCAGCTCTGATACTTATCACTGTCTATAGAGGAGAAGGTGCTTGAATCTGAGAAATTCAGACTATTAGGGAGTGCTTGATTGATAGACAATGAAGTTATTTCATTAAAAATGAGTATCTTAATGCTGGCCTTAATTAGAATAATTTCAGTAATCCAAAGGGGACCTCTGATGTTTAGTGTTTTTGGCACCTCAGACAAGCTGAGTAGCTCTCCTCCCATTTTAAGTACAGAGCACCATAAGCAAACTATTCTCATTCATCTGTTTGCATAAATTTGTTAAAAGATTGTCTTTCTGGGTATTCTTGACATCTCTTTGCCATCTCAAGCAGAGGGGTAGCCTATAGGCATGTTATACGTAGTCATAAAATTCTTACCCGTGCCTGATCTGAAAGCTGAGGCATTTTAATACTTACTTTATTGAAATTTCTTCAAATATACTGGATCTTAATAACCTTTGCTGCTTAAATTCTTCCAAGTAATTAAAGTCTCCTTTAAGAATCACTTGTTGGTATAGAATTTCAGCCCAATCAGGAACAAAGTCATAGGCCTCAGCCACAATAGAAGCCTTAAAAGGATGGAGGGGAAGAAGGACACCATTAGAGCCTACTGGATGTAAAACTGAAGGCAAACTGCTCTAGAAAATGACTTCATATTCACTCTATGTGTACAGTATTATCATCACCAATAATGTTAGAAGGCTGTACGTATCAGGGTTGGTGAAAAGTTTGCTGTTTCCCCTTCCCTGACACCCCAAACACCTTCCTTCAGTGTTTTGAATCTTCCTCACAGTGGGTTAAAAGAACTGCTGATGAATATTTTTCTCACTAACTCAACTCTCTTAAGGAACAGTGAAAGGGCTGATTCCCTGATAACCGTCCCTCCTTGTTAAAGGGCTAGAACCAGCCTCCCAGAAGCCCTGACTTTTTATGCTAACCCAAGTGCACTGTTCTGGAAATGCTGGGGGCTAAGAGATGCTTGCAGAACCACTGGCAGGGATGTTCCCCTGAACCTCAACTGTCTTAAGTGCAAAGATGTCTGCCTCTCTGCTGGCTTAATAGTGTGGGGAAAGGAGACAGTATGTCTCACTGTTCTCCAACCTCTGCCCAAACAATATGCTGGTAAGAAATACTACTATGGAAAGGCAGCTGGAGAGCTGGGCTGTCCTGGTTCTGTCACTAGCCCCGAGACCTTAGGTAAACCACTCAGCTTCTGGGTCCCATGACAGAGACAGCAGGAGAGGATGCTGGCAGCACTGGCTAGGTTTTTCCTCCTTGCTCACCTGGTAGAACCGAGGTAGGGCCATGATACAGTCCATCAGCCTGTGGCGGCCCAGGTTGATGAGCATTGTGTTCTGGCCGGTGTTCAGAAAGTGAATCTGCAGTGTTATCAGCTTGGTGAGCCGGTGACAGTGCAGGGCCTGTCGCACGCAGGAGTCCTGAAGGATAAGGGTGGCAGTAGGCACAGATTAAGACTTTGTTGCCGTCATCTCCCCCGTGAACCCTCCAGCAATGGAACAAAATAAAATTATTCCTACTGCAGACACCAAGCCCCAAGTCCAGTCTGGAATAAGACTCTCATGGTTACCTTGGCATAACTCTCTGCTGCATCCAGCATCAGAGTCAGGGCCTTCAGCAGCAGCTGCTTCAGGTGGTGCCCATCCTTGAGGCTGTCCTCTGCAGGGGAGTAAAGGAAACGTGGGTGTGTCTGACTCCCAAGGCTGGCTACTCTCATCCCACTCAGTAGTAGGGTGGACTATAGAAACAAGCCAGCTCATGTTCACAGGGAGGCAGGTATGTCTCACTCAGGTAAAGGCTATTGGGCCAAAAGTACACACACACACTGGAGTAGGATTCACTGCCCCATCTAGTTCAATTTCTCTCTGAAACATCAAGGCAGGCTTACACAGGCATCAACATACATTGGTTCTTGACAGATGACACCCCCGGATGCACTGGCTACAAGAGGGGTAAAATGCCTTCCAACCCCCCTTCTGTCTCCTTTCTGCCCCCTGGGGCCCCACTGAATAAATGTTAGAAGCTGAGGTGGGTATTAGTCTCATGGACTCTTGCCCTGCTTAGCCCTGAGAACCTTCCCTGGCCGGCAGCACTGCCCTGCTGTGACCTCTGCTCACCCCAGGGCTGAGACTCAATCAATTTCAGTTGGATGCAGGCAGCTGCCTCATGGTTCTCCCCAATCTCCCGGCACATGCTGAAACACAGGGCAATCATGTTGTGCTTCTCACTGTCCCCAGGGCGGCAGCGTTTGATGTAGTCCAGTAGGGCCGTCTTCAGGGTACCACTCTGCCCAGAAAAAAGGGGGGGATACCAAGGTCTCAGCCATGTACTGCAAGGTAGGCAGGACTGGCCTAGTCCTTTGATTCTGAAAGTTCCTCAAAAACTCCCAAGGAAAAGGAAAAGATAAGCAAAAATGAATACCAAAGTTTATACTATCCTGAGCATAAGGAAACAGCCACAGCCTCTCTGCTGGTGAGAGTGTAAATGGTAAGACCTGTCAGAGGCGAGAAGCCTTACAAATGTACACACGTGCATTAGTCTAACGATTCCACTTCTAGGACTCTATCCCTAAAGAAGTAAGCAGAGAAAAGTGCTAAGATGGATGTAACAAGGATATTTAATAGCAAACAATTAGAAATAATCCAGATGTCCAGAATAAGATCTAAGAGAACACCATGTAGCCATTAAAACCGATGTTGACTTGAAAATTATTCATGCTTATTGTTAACTGAGAAAAGCAGGCTATTTCCTATCTGCACAGCATGACAGAAATTTGCTAAAAATATGTGAACATGTATGTATATATGTTTGTGGGTATATGTGCAAAGAAAGGGCCTATACCAAATTGTTAGCAGTGGCTGTCTGCAGACAGTAGCTAGACACACAGGGCTTTTTTTCGTGTTCTGTTTTCCAGGTGTCTTTTTTTTTTTTTAAATATGGAACGCTTCACGAATTTGCGTGTCATCCTTGCACAGGGGCCACGCTAGTCTTCTCTGTATTGTTCCAATTTTTAGTATATGTGCTGCCGAAGCGAGGACCCAAGTGTCTTAACGTTGAATATTCATTACTTTTGTAATCAGAAACAAAGTTATTAAAAGAATATTTAAATGCAGGAACAAAAATGCCTCAAAAACAATTTTAAAAATCCTGAAGGTGTCCCTATGTCCAGGACTTGCTCCTTTCCTTACAACCGGACTGGTCTGTCCTGAAACTAGCCCAGCACTGAGGAGAGTTTTTCTGCTTTGTCTCTTAATCCTGCTTGTCTGGGCCCAAGTTCCCAGATGTCAAAAGTGCACCTAGGTTTTTATTTATTTATTTTTTTTTTGACTGCGCCACACAGCATGTGGGATCTTAGTTCCCCGAAGCGCAGAGTCTTAACCACTGGACCGCCAGGGAAGTCCCATAGGTTTTTAAATCTTTAGAGGTGAAAACAATGAATTAGCCAATGAATAACTTGAAAACAGAGGCTCTGTGAGTGCATGCCTGGTGTCACATAGCATGCTGAGGACAGACAAGCGCCCAGAGACCAAAGGCCTGGCAAGTCAGGCTTTTGCTTCCCAGCCTCCTTCCTGGTCATCATCATAAATAGCTCCACAGCTTTCTAGACCCAGACCTTGGCATTCACTTCTGAATAGCTCTCGGCAACACACTTTTTCATGGTCCCCTGAAAACTCTCCACTCTAAAAGGCCTCAGACACAGCCTTCCAAGCTGGTCAATCCATTCCCACCTGGCTCTCACGAAGGGTTTTTGCCCCTGCCAAAGCAGGCACTGGGACAGTAAGGCAGGAGACAGAGACAGGTGGAAGCACACAAACTCTCTTTCTTCATTATTTAGCACCTATCAGCATAATTGTGACCTGGTCTGAGCTCTGTAACCTTAAAGCTACTGGTTACAGTATATGTCTTAGGGAGGTCCTTAATTCCCTCCCTCTATATCCTGGGAGTCCATCCTGATTGGGATTATTCCTGAGAAAACCTGAGACTCCCAAGTATCAATAGTACATGTCATACTGCAGCTCAAAAATACTGTACACCTACCGGGTCCAACTTCTTCCTCATCAGCACTTCAAAGTAGTGTTTTTTATGCAGCAAATCAAATATGTATGTCATCTCATTGTACCTTCCAATGCCAGTGAGGAGACGCACCTACAAAGGGAGAGGGCAGCTTGCATCAGCATTGCTTGGAGTTCTCTGAGCCAGACCACTACCCCAACAGTTTGGTTGCTTTCAAATACCAAACTCTGGCGGGAAGAAGGGTTAATGGCCAGGCTGCCATGCTTATTAACTCCTTTCCTCCTTGCCTGTCTCCCCCCTTCCCATCCCATGTACCCAACAGGGGCCTTCTCTGGAGGATTCAGAAATGCTAAGTCATTGGGAAACCACTGGCTGTCCCCTCCTCTGTTGTCTCTAAACATGACTATCAAGTGCTGAAGTGCCATCCTCCTGGGCAGGCCCTCTTCCTCTTCCCACCACTCCTTATTACAGCACCCAATGGCTTGCTCAGACACTTGGGTCAGTTTCAAGCCTAGAGAATTTCGGGGAGGTACAGGAAGCTTGAGTTGTCAGTTCATTTCAATTCAGATATAAGAGGCAGGTCTGAACCTTGTTTTGCGGGGGAAGTAACTGCCGTCTTAGCCCTCTAGAAAAGCTAACTGCTTGGTAAGGGGGTATGACAGTCCTGGAGCATGGCAGGGATCCTCTTTGATTTCTATTCCTTTGGTGCAATCTCTGATTTGGAGAGAAATCATAACCTGGAGCAGAGGGTTGAACTGCCCAGCCAGCTACCAAGTAGGTAGTGGTATCCAGATAGGCAAATTCCCTAAGACCACATCAGCTCTGAGCTGATAGTCTCCAGCCTATCTGTTCTATCAAAGGTTTCCTCAGGATGGAGGATGAAGGTGAGGGGGTGACTTACCACCAGTCCATACTCCTCACTGGGGGCCAAGTGGTTGTCTGTGAGCAGCCGGGCGGCCTGCAGGACTCGGATGATGCCCTCCATGTGGCATGTCAGTGTGAAGCAGTGATGAGCCAGGATCAGCAGCTCTGTGGCTGGGTGGGTTGGGCACTGGTAAGACAGGACTGTCAACCCTGGCTAACCCCTGTCTAGCTCTGTGCCTGGCAGGAGGGTCAAGGGGCCTGGAACAGCTGGGCCTGTCTGGAGAAGGCTCTCTCACCAGTCCTCTGAGATCCCTGACCTCACCAGTTCTAGCTCTGGGATGGCCCCCGGATGAAGTCAGTTCTTCTCTCAGTGACAGCACAGGGATTAACTCACTCCTCAAAGACAGTCTGCATATAGTGACAGCATTTCCAAAAGGCTCAAAAAAGAACAAAGAACGCTAGCTTTCTAAAGATGGAGAAACTTTCTGCGGACAAACTGATGGAGTACCTGCCAATACAAGTCCGAGGGCATTCTCTGTAGCTGAGTGGAGAGTCTTAGGGCCTAATCAAGTGCTATTTGATGCTCTGCACTTCTATAGGCTTTCTAGATTGAGATGTGACACACACAAATTTAAAACTACTATACACAATCACTATGAGCACAATTAAAAGGCAAACTGGGAAAAATATCTGGAATGCTGGAAGACAGAGAGGGATTCTCAGCCTTAATACATGCTGTGCCCTCTGGGCCTTTGCACCTGTGGGGCCCTCCCCAAACCTACTGGCTACTAATGCTTCTGGTCTTGGTTTGCACATTTCCTCCCAAAACCTTTGTTGGCCCCATCAGTATGCTTACTGTGAATTACACCCCTAGTCTGTGAGCTCCAGGACTGCTGCTTAACTTGTTCACCATACCCCTGTTTTTAGAGTGCCTGGTACACAGTCAATACTCAGTAGATGTTGCTGAACTGGACTGAGAAGAGATACAGAAGGCTATTTTATTTATTTATGTTTTGGCCGCACTGCACGGCTTGTGGGATCTTAGTTCCCTGACCAGGGATCGAACCCGGGCACACAGCAGTGAAATTGCCAAGTCCTAACCACTGGACCGCCAGGGAATTCCCAGAAGGCTGTTTTAAAAATAAACCTATTCAACCTCTTAAAATCTCACGTGTTCCCTAAACATCAGTAAAATGCCTTTTTCACATCAAATTTGCAGAGTATAATGGGCTCCAGGAAATGATACTCTCACACACTGCTTAAGAGGGAGTGAGAAGTGAATTTTTTTTCCTGAAGTAAATTTGGCAATATATATATAAAACCTTAAAAATGGGCATACTCCTGAATCAGGAATTTGTCTTAGGGAAATAACCATGGATGTGCACACAGACTTGCCTATAAGCATGTCTATCACAATGCTTAAAACAGCGGAAAATTGGAAGCAATCTATAGGTCCTACAATAGGGTATACATTTTTTAATTACATACAAGAGAAATGTAATGACTAAAAATTATAAAAAATTATATAGAATAGTGTCATGGAAAGATATTAATGACAGCATAGTGGTAATTATAAACAGTATACACAGTATAATGCTATTTTTGAAAAATAACCTATGGACTTGCATAGAAAAAGATGAGAGGGACACATACTACTGAATGCATACAGCAACACTGTGAAAAGTGAGCAGGCTTTGAAATCACACAGACAGGGTTCAAATGCCAGCTCTGCCACTTAATAGTTATAAATTAATCAACTTTTCTAAAGCTTCAGTTTCCTTCTTCTAAAATGGGGACAATAATAGCCATTTTTCAGGGTAATGTAAGAATAAAATAAGCTAAATATGCCAAATGTTAAAAGGTTACCTTTTTGTGTGATTTTAAATTTGGGGTTGCTTTGCCATATATATTTTCTAGCTTTTCTTCAATGAACTTATGGCTTTCTACTAAGAACTTATAAACAATCCTGGAGGAGTAGGGATCCAGAGAAGGAACAAGGATCCAAATTGAGTTTTGAAAAGACTTAACCTCATAAGACTTCTTAGAGACCTGCTTGGGCCCAAAACATGTAAGAAAGTGGCCAAGAACTTACTGCAAGACAATTCCCCATGGGGAACGGAGGAAATCTTATCCAACAACTTCATGCCTACCAAGGTGCGGTCTTGACACAGAGCGGTCAGCTGAAGAAACGTCTGGCTTTCCTCTGTTGGGGTGAACGTCTGCTTACGTCCTATACAGAAAGATGTGGAGAAAGGTGCTAGTTTTACCTTGAGAGAGATGAAAGGAAGACAAGAGCCCCAGGGCAGGAGGCCCACCCTGCCCAGGCCTGGGCACCAGGAGGTAATGATGAAGACGCTCCGGGGCAGCTCTCCTCTTGCTGGGGTCAAATATCTCAGGTGAGATGCCATCTTACGGGACAGCAGGAGCTCATTAGATCAGAGAAAGGCACAGTTACTCTAAATATAATCATAAAACAATAAACAAAAAGCAATAACAACAAAATAAATGCAATGTGTTCTCCTCTTACAAGTGCAACCTGGCAACTTGAAAGGACAGCATACAAGATATATATGAGCATAACATCAAATCCTTAATGCTGGGAACTTGAGAATGTGGTCTGAAAGGCTGGGGAGGCCTGAAAGGTAGGGCACCTGTTCCCTCTGATGGGGTCAGCAGCTCCCGGGTCACCTCTTCAGCCACAAGTTCAGCCACTGTGTCTGGCTCGAGGCCCTGGGTGCTGATGAAGGCTTGAGCTCGCTTGCATCGGTCAGGCTGCTGAGAGGCCAAGATTACCCGGAGAATGGCCTCACCATCCTGGGCAGCGACATCTGTGTAGGAACAGCCCAGCTCCTGAGAGGAAGGCAGAGCCAATCCAAGCCATCATTAGGAACCAGGAAAAAGCTAGCAGAAGACAGCCTTTCCTGAAATCTGATGTGGACAGACGCCATGGTTTTCTGAGCTTAAAGATCCCTCATCCTGAGCAGGAACCTTAGAAGGAGCAAACACTGTTTTCTAGCCCTTTCTACTGCTTTGCCAATGAGGTGAATCCAAGCAAGAGAAAGGCTTGTCTTCAGAAAACATCAGGTGACTGATTTCTCACTGAACACTGAGCTTTTCAAATGTTATGAAACCTAAGGAAGTTGAAGAAAAGGCAGAGCCCCTTCTTTATTGTTCCCATGGCAGCAGGAACCCTCAATTTCCAAAGACGTCTCTGAGCCTTGTTGTCCAAGGAAGGGCTTTTAGTGCTCGGCTTGCTTTCTCTCGTGCTCTTCCACTGCACTTAGAATCTACTCTTTTTCTCCCTCAATCAGCACAAAGCCAAAACAATTCCTGGCTGCTCTGGCTCCTGTTTTATAGTCATTACATTCCATTTAATTTTATTTTAAAACTTATTTTGGGCTCTTTCCCATATGGAAAGCTCACCACTATTCCCCAGGGATGGATTTATAGGGGCCAACGTCCTGACAAGAGCTCTACTCCCAGGTCATGATTATAATCTGAAGGGCTGACTACTGAGGGCAATGTCCAAAATCCACCTTCACCTTCTCCCTTCCCTCCCTCTCAGAGGGAGCTCCTGTGGAGACCCAGCCCTTTGGCACATACCTTGGCAAGTGCATAGAGACAGAGGACCTGCCGGCAATAATTCTTCCCATGGAGGCATTTGCTTGTCAGAGTTTCCAGAATAGTTACCACTTCATCACTGGGGGGCAGCATCACAAATGACTGACTATCCAAACTTGAAGCTGGAAGCAAATACAGGTCTGAGGGGGGCTTTAAGGGGGCTTTTAAGGTCTCTCCTCAGCCCCCTATGACTCTACCTCTCTGCTCACAGCTTCCTTCACTGCACCCTGTTGACTCCCCATGGGTCTGGGACCACTTCTAACAGGGCTCACACCCCACTTAAACTTCTTTCATTGCCTTCTTCTAGGAAATCCCCAGCCCAGGATACTTCAAAGACTCAAAGCCACCTAATGAACACTCTAGAGATCATCACCAAAGATGCCTGCCAGACTCTCCTCCACATACACTGCCTCCCAATTTCCCCTTATGTCAAATAATCACCAGGTCTACCTGACTGTATCTCCAAAACATCTCTCCAGTCACCACCTTAGTTCCAGCCTTTATCACCCTGCATCTAGAGGTGTTACTGTCTCCTGCCACCAGCCTCCCTTCTTCCCCAACTCAATCTTCCAAACACTCAGCATTCTTCACATTCTAAAATGCAAATCACAAAAATCAAGGATCATCTGACAGATACCTTAAAGACACGGTAAAATTAGAATCCATTCCTGATTTTTTAAAAAAAGCTCTTAGCCTAAAATAAAACTTTCTTAATTTGAGAAAGGGTTTCTCTTAGTGGAAAAAAGTAGAAAAGAATATTTATATAACACTGTTTCTAATAGCAAAAACAAAATGGAAAAATTTTAAACGTGTCTCAGTAAATCATTGTTAAAAAAATCATAGTACATGACCTAACTGAGAAGGAAATCCAAAAAAGAGGGGATATATGTATACATATAGTTTATACTGTACAGAAAAGTGAATCAGCTAACACAATATTGTAAAGCAACCATACTCCAATTAAAAAAAAATAGTACATTCATATAGTAGAATACCCTGCAGTTATTAAAAGAATGAGGTCAATCTATCTGTACTGACAGGGAAAAATGTTGCAGAACAATATAACCGTATTTTTGTAGAAAATAAATAAATATTTGTGTGTGTGTGTGTGCGCACACCTGCACACATGTGCGAGCCCACACGTAGAAAATAATGCATGCCAAGCAAGTAAAAGATGTTATTCTGGGGAATTTGGTGGGCGTGGTGTTCAACGGATAAATAACTCACTTTTTACTTTATGCACTTCTGTATTGTGATTTATTACATTAAGCATGTAATACTTTTGCTTTTAAGACATTACTCTTTTAAAAATATGCTTTAAACACAAAAATATAAAAGGCAACTCAGACCATGTTATTCCCCTGCTTAAAATCCTTCATTAGAGTTTTCAGTTCTAGGTCTCTCCCACTGACCTCAATATAAAAGCTGGACACAGCGCATGCAGTGCTATATGAGGACTCTGAAGAGCAAATAGCAGCAGATGGATCGAAGATAACCTGCATTACCATTTTCTCCCCTCTAGGAACCTCCAGAGTGAATGCAACGCTGCCCGAAACCCAGAACCAAGCACTACAGCTCACAAAGAGAGTGGGCTCCAGGAGACGTCCTCCAGAGCAGGCTCAAGGAGCGGAAAGGGAACTCCCACAGCCCATCCTCTCTGGTCCTAGCTCCTAAGCAACCACTCGGCTGTGGTGGGAGGGGCTGCAGCAGCAGCTGGCAAGAGCCAAAACTCAGAGAGGGACCTTCTTTTTGGATCAGAAGTGCTCTGGTCCTAAGGGGGCAGAGTGAATCCCTGTTCCCTTTTGTATTATCCTCCTGTCAGCTGGCCCTAGATGCGGGCAGTCAGGAAAGTACATGACAGGATGGGGTAACTAAACCTCCAGCTTTGGCCAGAAGACTGAAAAGGAAAGCCTCGGGTAACCAGAAAGTACTTGGAAGACAGATTCAGGAAAGCAACACAATAAAGTTGTTTATAAACATTAGGGCTCATTCCTGGGCTTTGCATGTGTGGATCTGATCCCGACCAACATATCAAAGACTTTGAGAACTAAGTCAACAGACAGACCACTACGCAGGTTGCGGACTGACCACAGGATGGCACATACAGGATGGATCTGAACAGCACCACAAAGAATTTGAAAACTGAACTGATGATGTTAGAACCACAGCCCACAGAAAGTACATTGGAACGTGTAGTCTGAACATAGCCAGGTCAATTGCCTGCTAAAAAAATATCAACAGTCTTCATAGGATTTAAACAAGACGCAGCATCCCATAATACACTATTCGAAATGTCCAGGATACAACATGAAGTTATTCAGCATACAAAAATACAGGAAGATCTCAACTCATATAAGACAAAGGAAAGACAAATGATGAAACCCAGCACTAAAATGACATAAATGTTGAAATTATCTGAAAAAGACTTTAAAGCAGCTATTACAAATGTTCCAACAAGCAATTATGAACGCTCTTAAGATAAACAGAAAAACAGAAAGTCTTAGCAAAGAAATTAAAGGTATAAAGAAGAATAAAATGGAAGTTTTAGAACTGAAATTTAAAAATCACAGAAATTAAAAAAAAAAATCTTGATAGCAGAATGGAAATGCCAGAGGAGATAGTCAGTGAAATTGAAGATAGATAAATAGAAATTATCCAATCTGAACAACAGAGAAAGATTGAAAAAGACTGAACAAAGCTTCAGGCACTTGTGAAACAATAACTTTTGTTTTTGTTTCATTGGAGTCATTGGAGTCCCATAAGGAGAGGAGTAAGAGTATGGTGCTGGAAAAATATTTGAAAAAAATGATGTCTGAAAACTACCTAAATTTGATAAAGCCACATTTTTAAGAAACTCAGTGAACCCCAAATAGCATAAGCCCCCCAAAATACATGTCCAGTCATGCTATAACCAAACTGCTGAAGACAAAAGACAGGAAAAAGTCTTGAAAGCAACAAGAGAAAAATGCATTATCTACAGGGGAACAATGATTCGAATGACTGCAGATTATTCATCAAATACCACAGAAGTCAAAAGGAAGTGTCAGAACATTTTTAAGTGTGGAAAGAAAATAATAAATGTTCTATATCCAGCAAAAATCATCCTTCAGGAATGAAGGTGCAATAGAGACATTCTCAGATGAAGTAAAACTAAGAGAATCTGTTTCTAGCAGACAACTCTGAAAGAATTACTAAAGGAAGTCCTTCACACAGAAGGAAAAAGAAACTAGAAGGAAACTTGGAACATCAGGAATGAAGGAAGAGCAAGAAAAATTGTAAATATCTGAGTAAATATAATAAACTACTCTCCTCTTGAGTTTGTTAAAATATATTTTTCGGTTGAAAACAAAAAATTGGCATTGTTTGATGAGATTTTCAGTGTATGTAGGTGTAATATAATAAGGCAACTAAGACATAAAGGGAGAGAAGTAAAGTAACCTACATGATGGTAAGGTTTCTACCCTTAAAATATAATTTTAAGTAGACTGTGAAAAGTTACAAATGTATAATGTAACCCATAGAGCAACCAATTAAAAAAGCTATGCAAAGCTATACAGTCAAAATCACAAATTAGGGCTTCCCTGGTGGCGCAGTGGTTGAGAATCTGCCTGCTAATGCAGGGGACACGGGTTTGAGCCCTGGTCTGGGAGGATCCCGCATGCCACGGAGCAGCTAGGCCCGTGAGCCACAAATACTGAGCCTGCGCATCTGGAGCCTGTGCTCCGCAACAAGAGAGGCCACGATAGTAAGAGGCCCACGCACCGCGATGAAGAGTGGCCCCCACTTGCTGCAACTAGAGGAAGCCCTCGCACAGAAACGAAGACCCAACACAGCCAAAAAATAAATAAATAAATAAATAATAATTAAAGGTGCTAATAATTAAAAAAAAAATCACAAATTAAAATGGATGACTAAAAAATGTGCAAATAACCCAAAGGCAAGAAAAGGTTTCCTCAAAAACTGCAAACTACCAAAACTCACCTGAGATGAAAAAGATAACCTGATTAGTCATATAACTATGAAATAAATTTGTAGTTAAAAATCTTCCAGGGCTTCCCTGGTGCCGCAGTGGTTAAGAATCCACCTGCCAACGCAGGGGACACGGGTTCGAGCCCTGGTCTGGGAAGATCCCACATGCCGCGGAGCAACTAAGCCAGCGTGCCACAACTACTGAGCCTGCGCTCTAGAGCCCGCATGCCCCAACTACTGAAGCCCGTGTGCCTAGAGCCCGTGCTCCGCAACAAGAGAAGCCACCACAATGAGAAGCCTGCACACTGCAATGAAAAGTAGACCCCACACACCCCAACTAGAGAAAGCCCGCGTGCAGCAACGAAGACCCAAAACAGCCAAAAGTAAATAAATAAAATAAATTTAAAAAAAAAACTTCCAAAACAAAAATCTCCAGGTTTAGATGGTTTTACTGGTAAATTCTACTGAACATTTAAAGAAGAAATAACACCAATTCCACGTAATGTTTTCCAGAAACGCATTAAACGAGCATTACCCTGATGCAAAAACCAAAGACGGTATTAAAAAAAAATACAGATCAATATTCTTCATGAACATAAATGTAAGAATTCTCAACAAAATAGCAAGTTGATTCCAGTAATATATCAAAAAGAATAATGCACCATAACCAAGTGAGGTTTTTCCTGGGAATACAAAAGCTGGTTCAATATATTAAAAGATCAATTAATGTAATCTACTGTATTACTAGTCTAAACAAGAAAAAAAAACAAAACACGATCATATCAATGGATGCAGAAAAAAACAGGAAAAAATTCAACATTGATCCATGATAAAAACTCTCAGCAAATAGGGAACTTCCTCAACATGACAAAGGGTATCTTCAAAAAACCTACAGCTAATATCACACTTAATGATGAAAGATTGAATGCTTCCTCCCTAAGATCAGTAACAAGGCAAGGATGTCCACTCTCACCACCCCTATCCAACATCATGCCGGAAGTCCTTGCTAGAGCAGTAAAGCAAGAAAAATAAATAAGGCAAATAGATTGGAAAGGAGGAAACAGAACTGCCTCTATTCACAGATATGATTATCTCCATAGAAAATCCCAAGGAATCTATAAGAAAACTCCTAGGATAAGTGAGTTCAGCAAGATCACAGGATTAAAGGTTAACATAAAAAATCAATCATATTTCTATATGTGATCATGTACAATTGGAAACATGATTATTTACATAGGATAAATTTCAGTGAACTAGCCACAAGTCAGATAGATTCCCTCTAACTTTGTTACTTAGCTAGTTAAAAGACCTAGATGGGACTTCCCTGGTGGTCCAGTGGCTAAGACTCTGCGCTCCCAATGCAGAGGGCCCGGGTTCAATCCCTGGTCAGGGAACTAGATCCCATATGCTACAACTAAGAGTTCGCATGCCACAACTAATGGTTCTGCATACCACATCTAAAAGATCCCACATGCTGCAACTAAAGATCCCACATGCCACAATTAAAGATCTCGCATGCTGCAATGAAGATCCCATGTGCCACAACTAAGACCCAACGCAGCCAAATAAATAAATAAATAAATAAATAAATAAATGCGATAAACTAGAGCTCTAGGTTTAAAAAAAAAAAGACATAGGTGTTTCTACTTCATTGACTAGTTAATTACCTAGTTTATGAATTACCCTTAACAGTGTAACTGGTACGCCAAAAGGGACCCTTTCTTCCTGGAGAGAATGGAGAGTATGCCAACAACAGCACCTCACAGGACTCAGGGCAATTTCATCTCCTTCACTTACTGCTTTGGACTTTCCTTAGAGGAACGCCAGGTTCTTCTTCTTCCTCAAGCAGCTCAGCACTTTGTAAGAGAGCATGGATCTCTGGGTGCAGGTCATCTACACTAGCTTCCCCTGAAGCTAGTGCTCTGCAATGCAACACCAAGGCAACATCTTGGTTATAGAAATGAAAATATCGGCATACTCTACTTGCTTCATGCACACAGCCATCATCCAATAGGCGCCCAATCAAAAAGTTTAGGGACTCCTGCTCCTTCCAATTCAGTTTGTTCTCACAAGTGTCTTTGGATGGAAGGCCATTAAATTCTAAGTATTTTGATGTGTTCAGAGCAGCCAACTTAGAGAATGAAAACTCACTGGCTAAGCTTTCAAAGGAAAGTTCACCACTAGTTGAAATCTGTTGAGAACATCTGGGGTCTATTTCCTCCTGGTTTCCCCTGAGGCTGTGCTGGGTGATGCGGCAGAGCCAGATCTGCTTCTCTAGCTCCTCCAGCTCCTCCAAAGGCACCAGGTCCTCCTGGGCAAGCCAGTGTCCTGCCAGAGTGAGCAGCAGATGGCGCTCCTCAGTGCTGCTTGGTCCCTCTTCAGCTGGGCGCTCACATGCCGTAAGAGCCCGGGCTGAGAAAAAGGAAGAGGCTGCTTTGCTTGAAATGGAATTTTTCTTAAAATTCTCATGACATTTTTTCCAGAAGTCAATTCTTGCTTGTTTCAGGGACCACTGGTCAATGTGTTTTAAGGTCTGCATTTCCTGTGTTATCTGTGAAATTGAACACAGCAATTTTTAGCCTTTCCTGGATAAAGAAATATCATAAATGCTAATGCTCCCTCGGTATACCATACTTGTTAAAACCCAAATCAAGTTAGAGAACATGGGACTTGGCTACAGATGATCCTGGATATTTTATCTGGAAAGTTAAGGTATGAAAAACAACTCTAAACTTATCTAATTGAATGAGGTTCAAGAGGAAGCCACCTTATATTTAATTCTATTCAAAGTAAAATAATTGTAGCATGTCCTGTAAGCTAACCTTATATTAAAGGAAACATTCCTCAAAAATGGGCATTCTAGGCTCATTCATTTCTGAAAGTAATGTCTGTGTCGAAAGCGAAAAAGTATCATCACTGGTAAATCACATACCTCATTTAGTTCTGCTTAATGCTGGTTCAAAAAGCTAAGATTTTAAATAACTTAAAAGACTAATGATACCTCTTCAATAACCAAGTTGTCCACAGGTAGCTCAGCTAGTTCTGCTACCCTCCTGGCCAAAGCAAAGTATCCATCTGTCTCCAGTTTTTCCAAAATTGATCTACATTCATGCTGAAAATTCTCAAGGCTGTAGCTGGTAATAATTACACGATTAATGGCTACGGACGTATCCTTCAAAATTTGGCTAAGGACACACAGCTTCTTCACATCTGGACCTGTGCCAAAGAGAAGCAGATATAAGCATTTAATCAGTAAAATACTGCTATGGCATTTCAAGAGTAACTAAATATGAGGGGAGAATATATTTAACATAATAATGTAGTTAAAGGGAAAATAAAAACCTATTTTTCTACTCTGGTTGGCTGGCAGAGGAAGCCAAAGGCAACTCCTATATAGTAAGAACTATTAAGATTAGCACATGGACTCCATCTATAAATCTGGCTTTATATACCAGGCAGAAGTTGGTGGACTACTATGTAGTAGCAACTCAGTTAACCTTGGGAAGATCTGGCCATTCATTCAGGTTAGTTCCATCTTTTTCCAGATTTTTCTCCTACCTTGAACAAATTTGTTTTTATGATTGTTCACTCATTCATTCACTGCAGGCATCATGTGGACCAAGACACAGAACTTCTAGGACAGTTGAAACTGCAGGTGGTCAACAGCCAAAGCTCTAACGTGGTACACTGTATTCAGAATGGAGCACCACTTGCTCCTCCAGATACCTATCTAACTTAACCCAGGGAGACCCAGCTAAGCACTGCCTGATGTCCCCAGGAAAGTCTCTCTCTCTTTTTTTAATCAAAGTATAATATAAGTGACTTAACAATATTATATCAGTTTCAGGTGTACAACATAGTGATTTGATATTTTTGAACATTACAAAATGATCACCATGATACATCTAGTTACTATCACCATACAAAGTTATTAGAATTTTATTGACTATATTCCCTATGGTACATTACATCCTTGTGACTTACTTATTTTATAACTGGGAGTTTGTACCTCTTAATCCCCTTCACTTATTTTGCCCATCCCCTCACCCTCCTCCTCTCTGGCAACCAACAGTTTGTTCCTGGTATCTATGAGTTTGTTTCTGTTTGTTCATTCGTTCTTTAGATTCCACATATAAGTGAAATCAAACAAATTCTTATCCTTAGTAACATTAGGAATTCTCTGCCAATAATTTATGTGGCTGGGTTTGCTCCTACTCCCAAATATAGTATGCATAGAGCCTACGTGTGCCCTACCATAAAGGAGGGGCATGAAAAACCTTCTGTAGGAGCCTGCTCCCAATGCCACCTGCTGAGCTGTGCTCTGATTTACGCAGTTCCAGGGACAGTGAGACACCTCGCACAATAACCACCAGTATGAGCATACTGGGTTTCTTTGCAGGCATAATATAAAACATAAGTCTTTTAAAAAACCTTTCTTTTCTCTAAGCACATACATGATATACACGTACACCTATTCTATAAAAACAGAAATAATTTAATTATGTGAATAAAAGCATTATAGTAATGGTTAACAATGTAGACAATCCTTGTAATTTTTTAAGGATAGGGTTAACTCTGGCAAGAGAACAGGAAATTTATTTCTTAAGAAAATTAAAGTTACTAGAGACCAATGAAAGTACCTTATATTAAAAGGACCTACTGTCTGGTCTACGTAGTAACTGACAGTAGCTTATATACACTGCATTTTGGAAACACCCCCCTTCCCTTCTAGTCACCAGCCCCACAGCCTACAACACGGGCATGAAGCCCAGGCATTCTGTGCCTGTTCTGTGCAAATGTGAGCTTTCCAGTTGAACATCTGTGAGTTTAAATGTGATAAAATAACCCTGGTAGTGAAAAATACCAGAATCTAGCGTAAAAGAACATTATCACTCAACAAAAACTTGAAATTATCAGACAAGTAGAAAAGAGGGTAAGGCAATACTGGTTTCATTCAATCAGCAACAAGCTTAGAGACTGCCAATGTCTGGAGGAATCTGGAAAAAATCGACACAATTTGTCTCTTAAAACCTTCAAAATGAATTAGGCATTCCTGAAACAAGTCTGTGACCTTGAACAATGATGACATGTTAAGGTTACTTGTCAAAGAGAACAATAATAGTGACAGGGTAGTATAGAGGCTAGCCAGGGGAAATTTGGCTATTTGCTTAGAATTAGTAGATAGTTGTATTACTTGTGTTATACCCTGTTGTGCTGTTGTAAATGCTTTAACCATGACTGAAGTTTCCTGTAACCTCTTCTTCACACCCTGTATTGGACTGTAATGTCTTATATCCTATGCATTTTAATTTCCTGAATGCCCTTCTAAAATATTTTCAGGATTAGGTAAGCTAACTTCTTAACAGCAACTTACCTGTAAGTATTGTCTTACCGTCAGAGAAGAGATGCTCTATTCCAACAAACAGCTGTAAAAGCTTCCCCAGCTCATACTGGGTCCTACACTGCTGCAGCATAAGCTTCAAAAGAAAATACACATGCTCCTTCAGCCACGGGGCAGGAATGATAGCGTGGACCCTTGTGGCTGCCGTTTCAAGCTATGAAAAAAAAAGAAAGGGTCAGGGAAAGTGGTTTCTCAGGAACAGCAAATCAAAACCTCTGAACTTGGGAATGTCTAAGAAAGCCAAGGTACCATCAAAGGCATCTCCTATTACAAAGGAGGATGCTTATTCAGGTCCTTTTCAAACAGCAGTAATTTGTAGTGCAGCTCAGAGGAGTAGCAAAAATAAGCCCTTTTTGGCAGCTTTGTAGTTTGTCTCTTTGTGGGACATCCTGTTGTAGAGAGCTGTGTGTGTGAAAGTCAAAAATGGGAAAGAGACCTAAAGACTGAATGGAGTGAAGCAATGCAAATACCGCCAAGTTAGGGACTGCCAAAGTAACAGTCCTGTGAGTGGCTGTGAAATTAACCAGACATGTTTCACTTAGCAGCTTCTTTAGAGAGGGGTCTAGTCCTGCCCTGAGTCCAGAAGATTTGAAATTCACATACGAAGACCTCTTAAAAAGACCTGCTTAACATTGCTGAGCTGGTTCTATTAGTTTGCTTGTAGTTTATACTATCATTAGAGAAGGATCTCAATTAGCAAGCCTGAACTTTTGTCATTTCAATCAAATGCTAAAAATATTAACAGGAAGATGACCCCAAGAAGCAGCCACATCAAGCTTGAATCAGAGCATTAGTTCTTTTTTAAAAAATTTATTTATTTATTTATTTTTGGCTGCGTTGAGTCTTCGTTGCTACACGCGGGCTTTCTCTAGTTGCGGCGAGCGGAGGCTACTCTTCATTGCGGTGCGTGGGCTTCTCACTGCAGTGGCTTCTCTTATTGCGGAGCATGGGCTCTAGAGTGCAAGCTCAGTAGTTGTGGCTCACGGACCCAGTTGCTCCACGGCATGTGGGATCTTCCTGGACCAGGGCTCGAACCCGGTCCCCTGCATTGGCAGGCAGATTCCTAACCACTGCGCCACCAGGGAAGCCCCCAGAGCATTAGTTCTTAGTCTTTATTTACTTGTTTCCCTACCTCTATCGCTCTAAGAAGAGGGTCTATGGCAGACAGACGATGGAACTGGTTAAAGTAAAAAATATATGGAAGTAAAGAGCTCAGGTAACGATGGAGCAGCTGCACTGCCCCTTGGTTGGGGGCTGGAGCACGGGCAGACAAGCAAGAATAAGAAGAGACCTGGAAGGACCTAAATGTAAAATGCAAAACTATAAAATTCCTAGGAGGTAACATGGGAGGAAACTTAGGTGACCTTGGGTATGGTGATGGCTTTTTTAGATAAAATACCAAAGAAAGAATTCATGAAGGAAATAACTGATAAGCTGGACTTCATTAAAATTTAAAACTGCCCTACAAAAGACAATGTCAAGAGAATCAGATGACAAGCCACAGACTGGGAGAAAATATTTGCAAAATACACACCTGATAAAGGACTTAGTTATCTAAAATATACAAAGAACTCTTAAAACTGAACAATAAGAAGACAAACAACACTATTAAAAAAATAGGCCAAAGAGCTTAATAGATACCTGACCAAACAACATACACAGATGGCAAATAAGCATATGAGAAGAAGATCCATACCATATGTCATCAGGGGAATGCAAATTAAGACAATGACATATCACAACATACCTATTAGAATGGCCAAAATCTGGAACTCTGGCAACACCAAAGGTTAGCAAGGATATGGAGACACAGGAACTCTCATTCACTGCTGGTGGGAATGCAAAACAGTACAGCCATTTTGGAAGACAGTTTGGTGGTCTCTTCCAAAACTAACATACTCTCACCATATGATCGAGTACTCCTTGGTATTGATATTTACCCAAATGAGTTGAAAACTTATGTCCACAGAAAAACCTGCACACGGATGTTTAGAGCAGCTTCATTCATAATTGCCAAAACTTGGAAGCAACCAAGATGTCCTTCAGTAGCTGAACGGATAAATAGACTGGTATATCCAGACAATGTAGTATTATTCAGCACTAAAAAGAAATGAGCTATCAAGCCATGAAAAAGACATGAAAGAAACTTAAATGCAGGGTGTGGAGTCAAGATGGTGGAGTAGGAGGACGTAGAGTTCATGTCTCCTGACATCTAGGGCACCAACCAGGCGCTGGTGAGGGACCTTGGACACCTAAGGGGACGGGAGGAATCCCTGTGTGACCAGGGCCTTGGTTCCCAGGCCAGGGGTCAGGCCTGAGCTCCTGTGGTGGGAGTGCTGAGTCCAAACCACTGGACTAACAGAGAACCTCAGACCACAGGGAATATTAATGGGTGTGAGCTCTCCCATTGGTCCTCATCTCAGCACCAAGACCCAGCTCCACCCAACTGCCTGCAAACTCCAGTGCTGGATGCCTCAGGCCAAACAACCAGCAAGACAGGAACACGGCCCCACCCATCAAAAAAAGTGAGACGACAAAAAAATATGGTACAGACGAAGGAACAAGGTAAAAACCTACAAGACCAAATAAATGAAGAGGAAATCGGCAAACTACCTGAAAAAGAATTCAGAGTACTGATAGTAAAGATGATACAAAATCTCGTAAATAGAATGGAGGCACAGATCAAAAAAATACAAGAATGTTTAACAAGGACCTAGAAGGACTAAAGAACAAACAAACAGTGATGAACAACACAACAACTGAAATGAAAAATACACTAGAAGGAATCAATAACAGAACTGAAGGAGAAGAACAAATAAGTGAGCTGGAAGATAGAATGGTAGAAATAACAGCCAAAGAGCAGAATAAAGAAAAAAGAATGAAAAGAAATAAGGACAGTCTCAGAGACCTCTGGGACAACATTAAACGCACCAACATTTGAATTACAGGGGTCCCAGAAGAAGAAGAGAAAGAGAAAGGGTCTGAGAAAATATTTGAAGAGATTATAGTCGAAAAATCCCCTAACATGGGAAAGAAAATAGTCAATCAAGTCCAGGAAGCACAGAGAGTCCCATACAGGATAAATCCAAGGGGAAACATGCCAAGACACACATTAATCAAACTAACAAAAATTAAATTCAAAGAAAAAATATTAAAAGCAACAAGGGAAAAGCAACAAATAACCTACAAGGGAATCCCCATAAGGTTATCAGCTGATTTTTCAGCAGAAACTCTGCAGGCCAGAAGGGAGTGGCAGGATATTTAAAGTGATGAAAGGGAAAAACCTACAAGCAAGATTACTCTACCCAGCAAGGATCTCATTCAGATTCAACAGAGAAATCAAAAGCTTTACAGACAAGCAAAAGCTAAGAGAATTCAGCTCCACCAAACCAGCTTTACAACAAATGCTAAAGGAACTTCTCTAGGTGGGAAACACAAGAGAAAAAAAGACCCACAAAAACAAACCCCCAAAAATTAAGAAAACAGTAACAGGAACATACATATTGATAATTACCTTGAATGTAAATGGATTAAATGCTCCAACCAAAAGACACAAACTGGTTGAATGGATACAAACACAAGACCCATATATATACTGTCTACAAGAGACCACTTCAGACCTAGGGACACATCCAGACTGAAAGTGAGGGGATGGAAAAAGATATTCCATGCAAATGGAAATCAAAAGAAAGCTGGAGTAGCAATGCTCATATCAGATAAAATAGACTTTAAAATAAAGACTGTTACAAGCGACAAGGAAGGCCACTACATAATGATCAAGGGATCAATCCAAGAAGAAGAAGATATAACAATTATAAATAGTTATGCACTCAACATAGGAGCACTTCAATATGTAAAGCAAATGCTAACAACCATAAAAGGGGAAATCCACAGTAACACAATAATAGTGGGGGACTTTAACACTCCACATACACCAATGGACAGATCATCCAGATAGAAAATAAATGAGGAAACACAGCTTTAAATGACACAGTAGACCAGATAGACTTAATTGATATTTATAGGACGTTCCACTCAAAAGCAGCAGAATACACTTTCTTCTCAAGAGCACACAGAACATTTTCCAGGATAGAGCACATCTTGGGTCACAAATCAAGCCTCGGTAAATTTAAGAAAGTTGAAATCGTATCAAGCATCTTTTCTGACCACAACACTATGAGATTAGAAATCAATTACAGGAAGGACTTCCCTGGTGGTCCAGCAGTTAAGAATCTGCCTTCCAATGCAGGGGACGCAGGTTCAATCCCTGGTCAGGGAACTAAGATCCTATATGCCGCAGGGCAACTAAGTCTGTGCGCCACAACTACTGAGCCCGCATGCTCTAGAGACCCTGTGCCACAACTAGAGACCCCACATGTCACAACTACTGAGGCCACGTGCTCTGGATCCTGCATGCCACAACTAGAGAGCCTGTGTGCTCTGGAGCCAGTGCAACACAACTAGAGAGCCTGTGCACCACAACTACCGGGCCTGCGTGCTCTGGAGCCCATGCGCCACAACTAGAGAGCCCACACGCCACAACTAGAGAGCCCACACACTGCAATAAAGAGCCCGCACGCTGCACCTAAGACCCGATGCAGCCAAATAAATAAATAAATACATAAATATTTTTAAAAAAGAAATCAATTACAGGAAAAAAACTATAAAACACACAAACACATGGAGGCTAAACAATACGCTACTAAATAACCAAGAGATCACTGAAGAAATCAAAGAGGAAATAAAAGAATACATAGAAACAAATGACAATGAAAACACAACAACCCAAAACCTATGGGACACAGCAAAAGCAGTTCTAAAAGGGAAGTTTATAGCAATTCAATCTCACCTGAAGAAACAAGAAAAATCTCAAACAATCTAACCTTACATCTAAAGCAACTGCAGAAAGAAGAACAAAAAAACCCCTAGAGTTAGTAGAAGGAAAGAAATCATAAAGATCAGAGCAGAAATAAATGCAACAGAAACAAAGAAAACAATAGCAAAGATCAATAAAACTAAAAGTTGGTTCTTTGAGAAGATAAACAAAATTGATAAACCTTAAGCCAGACTCATCAAGAAAAAAAGGGAGGGACTTCCCTGGTGGTGCAGTGGTTAAGACTCCACGTTCCCAATGCAGGGGGCCCGGCTTCGATCCCTGGTCAGGGAACTAGATCCCACATGCATGCTGCAACCAAGAGTTTGCATGCCACAACTAAGGAGCCGGCTAGCTGCAACTAAGGAGCCCATGAGCTGCAACAAAGGAGCCCATGTGCTGCAACCATGGAGCTGGTGAGCCATAACTAAGGCGCCCACATGCCGCAACTAAGGAGCCCACCAGCTGCAATTAAGACCCGGTGCAACCAAATAAATAAATATTTTAAAAAAAAGGAAAGGATTCAAATCAGTAAAATTAGAAATGAGAAAAGGAGAAATTACAACTGACACTGCAGAAGTACAAAGGATCATAAGAGACTACTTACTACAAGCAACTATATGTCAATAAAATGGACAACCTGGAAGAAATGGACAAATTCTTGGAAAGGTATAACCTTCCAAGATTGAACCAGGAAGAAATAGAAAATATGAACAGACCAATCACAAGTAATGAAATTGAAACTGTGATTAAAAATCTTCCAACAAAAAAAAGCCCAGGACCAGATGGCTTCACAGGTGAATTCTATCAAACATTTAGAGAAGAGCTAACACCCATCCTTCTCAAACTCTTCCAAAAAACTGTGGAGGAAGGATCACTCCCAAACTCATTCTATGAGGCCACCATCACCCTGATACCAAAACCAGAAAAAGATACTACAAAAAAAAGGAAATTACAGACCAATATCACTCATCAATATAGATGCAAAAATCCTCAACAAAATACTAGCAAACAGAATCCAACAACACATTAAAAGGATCATACACCATGATCAAGTGGGATTTATCCCCAGATGCAAGGATTCTTCAATATATGCAAATCAATCAATGTGATACACCATATAAACAAACTGAAGAATAAAAACCATATGATCATCTCAATAGATGCAGAAAAAGCTTTTGACAAAATTCAACACCCATTTATGATAAAAACTCTCCAGAAAGTGGGCATAGAGGGAACCTACCTCAACATAATAAAGGCCATATATGACAAACCCACAGCAAACATCATTCTCAATGGTGAAAAACTGAAAGCATTTCCTCTAAGATCAGGAACGAGACAAGGATGTCCACTCTCACCGCTATTATTCAACATAGTTCTGGAAGTCCTAGCCACGGCAATCAGAGAAGAAAAAGAAATAAAAGGAATACAAATTGGAAAAGAAGAAGTAAAACTGTCACTGTTTGCAGATGACATGATACTATACATAGAGAATCCTAAAACTGCCACCAGAAAACTGCTAGAGCTAATCAATGAATATGGTAAAGTTGCAGGATACAAAATTAATGCACAGAAATCTCTTGCATTCCTATACACTAATGATGAAAAATCTGAAAGAGAAATTAAGGAAACACTCCCATTTACCATTGCAACAAAAAGAATAAAATACCTAGGAATAAACCTACCTAGGGAGACAAAAGACCTGTATGCAGAAAACTATAAGACACTGATGAAAGAAATTAAAGATGATACCAACAGATGGAGAGATATACCATGTTCTTGGATTGGAAGAATCAACATTGTGAAAATGAGTATACTACCCAAAGCAATCTACAGATTCAATGCAATCCCTATCAAATTACCAATGGCATTTTTTACGGAGCTAGAACAAATCATAAAATTTGTATGGAGACACAAAAGACCCCGAATAGCCAAAGCAGTCTTGAGGGAAAAAAATGGAGCTGGAGGAATCAGACTCCCTGACTTCAGACTATACTACAAAGCTACAGTAATCAAGACAATATGGTACTGGCACAAAAACAGAAACATAGATCAATGGAACAAGATAGAAAGCCCAGAGGTTAACCCACGCACCTATGGTCAACTAATCTATGACAAAGGAGGCAAAGATATACAATGGAGAAAAGACAGTCTCTTCAATAAGTGGTGCTGGGAAAACTGGACAGCTACATGTAAAAGAATGATATTAGAATACTCCCTAACACCATACACAAAAATAAACTCAAAATGGATTAGAGACCTAAATATAAGACTGGACACTATAAAACTCTTAGAGGAAAACATAGGAAGAACACTCTTTGACATAAATCACAGCAAGATCTTTTTTGATCCACCTCCTAGAGTAATGGAAATAAAAACAAAAATAAACAAGTGGGACCTAATGAAACTTCAAAGCTTTTGCACAGCAAAGGAAACCATAAACAAGACGAAAAGACAACCCTCAGAATGGGAGAAAATATTTGCAAATGAATCAACGGACAAAGGATTAATCTCCAAAATATATAAACAGCTCATTCAGCTCAATATCAAAGAAACAAACACCCCAATCCAAAAATGGGCAGAAGACCTAAATAGACATTTCTCCAAAGAAGACATACAGACGGCCACGAAGCACATGAAAAGATGCTCAACATCACTAATCATTAGAGAAATGCAAATCAAAACTACAATGAGGTATCACCTCACTCCTGTTAGAATGGGCATCATCAGAAAATCTACAAACAACAAATGCTGGAGAGGGTGTGGAGAAAAGGGAACCCTCTTGCACTGTTGGTGGGAATGTAAATTGATACAGCCACTATGGAGAACAATATGGAGGTTCCTTAAAAAACTAAAAATAGAATTACCATATGACCCAGCAATCCCACTACTGGGCATATACCCAGAGAAAACCGTAATTCAAAAAGATACACGCACCCGAATGTTCATTGCAGCACTATTTACAATAGCCAGGTCATGGAAGCAACCTAAATGCCCATCAACAGACGAATGGATAAAGAAGTTGTGGTACATATATACAATGGAATATTACTCAGCCATAAAAAGGAACGAAATTGAGTCATTTGTTGAGACGTGGATGGATCTAGAGACTGTCATACAGAGTGAAGTAAGTCAGAAAGAGAAAAACAAATATCGTATATTAATGCATGTATGTGGAACCTAGAAAAATGGTACAGATGAGCCACTTTGCAGGGCAGAAGTTGAGACACAGATGTAGAGAATGGACATATGGACACCAAGGGGGGAAAACTGCGGTGGGGTGGGGATGGTGGTGTGCTGAATTGGGCGATTGGGATTGACATGTATACACTGATGTGTATAAAATTGATGCCTAATAAGAACCTGCAGTATAAAAAAACAAACAAAACAACTAATACTAAACTTTCATTGGGTTATTTGTATGGAAATATGTTAATATAAATGTTTCAGACATTACATGAAATTTCTAAAAATCTTATATTTGTACGTGTATGGAAATATGTATGGAAATATGTTAATATAAATGTTTCAGACGTTACATGAAATTTCTAAAAATCTTATATGTTCTGGTATAATGTTATATGTAATAATCCTAGTTATTACTTTAAAATGTATATCTCAGAAATAACTAATTTTCTTGTCAACTGCATTATTATGAACTTTCATCAAATTTAAAAAAAAAAAAAAAAAAAGAAATCTCTTGCATTCCTATACGCTAATGATGAAAAATCTGAAAGAGAAATTAAGGAAACACTCCCATTTACCATTGCAACAAAAAGAATAAAATACCTAGGAATAAAGCTACCTAGGGAGACAAAAGACCTGTATGCAGAAAACTATAAGACACTGATGAAAGAAATTAAAGATGATGCAAACAGATGGAGAGATATACCATGTTCTTGGATTGGAAGAATCAATATTGTGAAAATGACTATATTACCCAAAGCAATCTACAGATTCAATGCAATCCCTATCAAATTACCAATGGCACTTTTTATGGAACTAGAACAAAAAACCTTAAAATTTGTATGGAGTCACAAAAGACCCCGAATATCCAAAGTGGTCTTGAGGGAAAAAAAACGAGCTGGAGGAATCAGGCTCCCTGACTTCAGACTATACTACAAAGCTACAGTAATCAAGACACTATGATACTGGCACAAAAACAGAAATATAGATCAATGGTACAGGATAGAAAGCCCAGAGATTAACCCACGTACCTATGGTCACCTAATCTATGCCAAAGGAGGCAAGAATATACAATGGAGAAAAGACAGTCTCTTCAATAAGTGGTGCTGGGAAAACTGGACAGCTACATGTAAAATAATGAAATTAGAACACTCCCTAACACCATACACAAAAATAAACTGAAAATGGATTAAAGGCCTAAATGTAATACTGGACATTATAATACTCTTACAGGATAACATAGGAAAAACACTTTTTGACATAAATCACAGCAAGATCTTTTTTGACTCACCTCCTAGAGAAATGGAAATAAAAACAAAAATAAACAAATGGGACCTAATGAAACTTAAAAGCTTCTGCACAGCAAAGGAAACCATAAACAAGACGAAAAGACAACCCTCAAAATGGGAGAAAATATTTGCAAATGAAGCAACTGACAAAGGATTAATCTCCAAAATATACAAACAGCTCATGCAGCTCAATATCAAAACAACAAACCTAATCAAAAAATGGGCAGAAGACCTAAACAGACATTTCTCCAAAGAACACATACAGATGGCCAAGAGGCACATGAAAAGATGCTCAACATTACTAATTATCAGAGAAATGCAAGTCAAAACTACAGTGAGGTATCACCTCCCAATCAGAATGGCCATCATCAAAAAATCTACAAACAATAAATGCTGGAGAGGGTGTGGAGAAAAGGGAACCCTCCTGCACTGCTGGTGGGAATGTAAATTGATACAGCCACTATGGAGAACAGTATGGAGTTTCCGTAAAAAACTGAAATTAGAACTACCATTTTTTAGCAATAAAGTGTTTTTAAATTAAGGAATGTATATATATATTTTTAGACATAATACTATTGCACCCTTAACAGACTACAGTATAGTGTAAACATAACTTTTTTTTAAAGATTTATTTATTATTTTTTTAATTTATTTATTTTATTTTATTTATTTATTTTTTATTTATGGCTGTGTTGGGTCTTTGTTTCTGTGCGAGGGCTTTCTCCAGTTGCGGCAAGCGGGGGCCACTCTTCATCGCGGTGCGCAGGCCTCTCACTATCGCGGCCTCTCTTGTTGCGGAGCACAGGCTCCAGACGCGCAGGCTCAGTAATTGTGGCTCACGGGCCTAGTTGCTCCGCGGCATGTGGGTGGGATCTTCCCAGATCAGGGCTCGAACCCGTGTCCCCTGCATTGGCAGGCAGATTCTCAACCACTGCGCCACCAGGGAAGCCCTAAACATAACTTTTACATGCACCAGGAAACCAAAAAATCTATGTGACTCACTTTATTGCGATATTCACTTTATTGTGGTGGTCTGGAACTGAACCTGCAATATCTCAAAGGTATGCCCGTACTCTGCTTACAATAATGGACAGAATAACCTGACAGGAGACAAGTAAGGAAATAGAGGACTTCACACAATAAACCAACTAGATCTAACAGACATACACAGAACACTCTCCCAACAACAATAAAAAACACATTCTTCTCGAGTTCACATGGCATATTTTCCAGGAGAGAACATATGTTAACTGCAATTAAGTCTCACAGATTTTAAAAGACAGATATCATATGAAGTATCTTCTCTGACTACAATGGGATGATGTTAGAAGTCAATAACAAAAGGAAAACTGGAAAACTGACAAAATTGTGGAAATTAAACAACACATTTTTAAAGAAAGAAGACTCAAATTACTAAATCAGAAATGAAAGTGGGGACATTACTACCTATTCTACAGAAATAAAAAGGATTATAAGAGAGTACTATGAACAACTGTATGCCAAAAAGTTGGATGACCTAGATGAAATGGACAGATTCCTTGAAACACAAAATCTACCAAGACTAAATCACAAAGAAATAGATAATCTGAATAGACCAAATCTCCTAGTAAGGAGATTTAATCAGTAGTCAAAAATCTCCCAACCAAAAAAGCAAAACAAAACCAAAACCGATTCCTAACAAAGAAAAGCCATGGACCTGATGGGTTTACTGGTGAATTCTACCAAACATTTAAAGAACTAATACCAATCTTTCTCAAACTTTTCCAAAAAACTGGAGAGGAAAGAACACTTCCCTACTTATTCTATGAAACCAGCATAATCTTGATACCAAAGACAGATAAAGACACTACAATAAAACTACCGACCAATATCCTTTATGAACACTGATGTAAAAATCCTCAACACAAGACTGGCAATCTGAATTCAGCAGCATATTAAAAGGATTATATACCATAACCAAATGGGATTTATTCCTGGAATGCAAGAATGGTTCAACATACAAAATTCAATATATACATCACAGTTTTCTTCAACAGAATGAAGAAAAAAAAAAACCCACATGATATCTTAATTGATGCAGAAAAAGTATCTGACAAAGTTAAACACCACCGCATGATAAAAAAACACTCAACAAACTAGGAATAGAAGGAAACTACCTCCAGATAGTAAAAGCCTTATGTGAAAAACCCACAACAAACATCATACTCAACGGAGCAAGACTGAGAGCATTCCTCTAAGATCAGGAACAAGGCAAAGATGCCTGCTTTCACCACTTCTATTCAACACAGTTCTGTAAGTTCTAGCCAGAGTGTTTAGGCAAGAAAAAGAAATAAAACGCATCCAAGTTGGAAAGGAAGAAATAAAATGATCTCTGTTTGCAGGTATGATCTTATATAGAAAACCCTAAAGATTCCACCAGAAAACTTAAGGGTAAATGAACTGAGCAAAGTAGCAGGATACAAAGTCAACACAGAAAAATCAGTTGCATTTCTATACACAAACAATGAGCAATCTTTAAAGGAAATTATGTTTCCATTTCCAATAGCATCAAAAAGAATAGGACTTCCCTGGCAGTACAGCATTTAAGACTCTGTGCTTCCACTGCAGGGGATGGGGGTTCAATCCCTGGTCAGGGAGCTAGGATCCCACATGCCACATGGTGCAGCCAAAGAAAAAGAATAAAGTACTTAGGAATTAACTTAACCAATGAGGTAAAAGACTTGTACAATGAAAACTACAAAACACTGCTGAAAGAAACTAAAGACATAAGTAAATGGAAACACATTCCATGTTTATGAATTGGAAGTCTTACTATCGTTAAAATCTCATTACTATCCCAAAAATCTACAGATTCAATGCAATCCCTATCAAAATCCCCATGACATTTTGTTTTCACAGAAAATTCTGAAATCATATGGAATCTCAAGGGACCCCGAATAGCCAAAACAATCTTGAAAAAAACTAAAAAAACTAGAGGACTCACTCTTCCTGATTTCAAAACTTATTACAAAGCTACTACAGTAATCAAAATAGCCAAATGAAGACAGACATATAGACCAATGGCTAAGAACAGAAAGCCCAAAAATAAACCCTCATATACATGGTCAAATGATATTTGACAAGGGTGCCAAGACCATTCAATGAGGAAAGAACAGTCTTTTCAACAAATGGTGCTGGGAAAACTGGATATCCACATGCAAAAAAATGAAGTTGGACCCTTACCGAACAACATACACAAAAATTAACTCAAAATGGACCAAGGACCTAAATATGTAAGACCTAAAACAATATAACTCTTAGAAGAAAACACAGGACAAGAGCTTCACAACACTGGATTTGGCAATAATTTCTTGGCTAGGATACCACAGGCACAGGTAGCAAAAAAAAAAAAATATGCCAATTGGACTTCATGAAAATTTAAACAATTTTGTGCATCAAAGGACACCATCAACAGAGTAAAAAGGCAACCCACAGAATGGGAGAAAATATTTACAAATCATATGTATGACATGGGATTAATATCCAGAATATATAGAGAATTCCTAAAATTCAACAACCAAAAAAACAAGCAACTCAATTCAAAAATGGGCAAAGGACTTGAATAGACATTTCTCCAAAGAGGATATACAAATGGCCAATAAGCACATGAAAAGATGCTCAACATCACTAATCATTAGGGAAATGCAAATCAAAAATACAATGAGATACCATCTCACACCCATTAGGATGACTACTATCAAAAATACAGAAAACAAGTGCTGAAGAGGATGTGGAAAATTGGAAGCCTGTGTACTGTTAGTGGGAATAGTATAGCTGCTATGGAAAACAGTATGGCAGTTCCTCAAAATATCAGAAATAGAATTACCATGTCATCCAGCAATTTCACTTCTAGGTAGATACCCAAACAAATTGAAAGCAAGGTCTATATATATTTGTACACAATGTTCATAGCAGTATTATTTGCAAAAGCTAAAAAATAGAAGCAACCCAAATGTCCATTGACGGATGAATGGACAGGCAAAATGTGGTATATAAATACAATGGAATATGAATATTATTCAGCACTACAAAGGGAGGAAATTCTGACACATGTTACAACATGGATGAATCTTGAGGACATTATGTTAAGTGAAATAAACCAGTCACAAGAAGAAAAATACTGTATGATTCCACTTCTATGAGGTACTTAGTCAAAATCATAAAGACAGAAAGTAGAATGGTGATTGACAGGGGCTAGTGGGAGGGGAGAATGGAGAATTATTGTTTAATGGCTATAGAATTTCAGCTTTACAAGATGAAAAGAGAGTTATGGGAAAAAAAAAAAAAGAAAAGAGATCTATGGGGATAGATGGTGGTGCTGACGGTTGCACAACAATGTGAATGTAGTTAATGCCACTGAACTATGTACTTAAAAATGGTTAAGATGGTATAGGGCTTCCCTGGTGGTGCAGTGATTAAGAATCCGCCTGCCAATGCAGAGGAAAACGGGTTCGAGCCCTGGCCAGGGAAGATCCCACATGCCGTGGAGCAACTAAGCCCATGCACCACAACTACTGAGCCTGTGCTCTAGAGCCCACGAGCCACAACTACTGAGCCCACATGCCACAACTTCTGAAGCCCACGCGCCTAGAGCCCGTGCTCTGCAACAAGAGAAGCTACCGCAATGAGAAGCCCGTGCACCTCAACGAAGAGTAGCCCCCACTCGCCACAACTAGAGAAAGCCCATGTGCAGCAACGAAGACCCAACACAGCCAAAAATAAATAAATAAAATAAATTAAAATTAAAAAAAAGAGAGAGACACCTGTTTTTTTTTAAGAAAAAAAGGTTAAGATGGTAAATGTTATGTGTATTTTATCACAATATTTTTTTTAAAGTTTTTAATTAATTATTTATTTATTTTTGGCTGTGTTGGGTCTTTGTTTCTGTGCGAGGGCTTCCTCTAGCTGCGGCAAGCGGGGGCCACTCTTCATGGCGGTGTGCGGGCCTCTCACTATCACGGCCTCTCTTGTTGCGGAGCACAGGCTCCAGACGTGCAGGCTCAGTAGCTGTGGCTCACGGGCCTAGTTGCTCCGCGGCATGTGGGATCTTCCCAGACCAGGGCCCAAACTCATGTCCCCTGCATTGGCAGGCAGATTCTCAACCACTGCACCACCAAGGAAGCCCCTGACAATTTTTAAATATAATTTAAAAAAAAAAAGAAGATACTGTATGGCTCTAGCCATGGAGAGTGACAGATGAAGGAAATGAATGTCCCTATTTTCTGTGATTTAGGAACTTCAGGCATATTTGAATAACTGATTCAGTATTTTCGAATAATAAAACTTTAAAATCTTCATTACAGTTAAGACGAATGTGATTGAGAGGAAAATCATATACACAGGTTCCACTGTGATGTATTTGTTGGGTAAAAGCAGTATATGGTTCTGTCTCATTTATCATAAAGCTTTTTTGGGATAGAGAGGGCAAAAGTGCTGAAATCCCAAGCAGGACTAAGGTGTATTTTCCTTTTTTACAGCTTCCTCTTTGTTCCATAGGGTTAATTAGCTCCACATGTTAACAGGTCTGAAACAAGCATCAGAATAGGTAAAGCCTGAAATTGACCATAAGGCTCAGCATCATTTGGACAGAGACCACAAGGAGTGTTGATGGAAAAAACCATTATTTTGTGTCACAGTGAATAAAGCAGCATTAAACACCCTTCACTCTCAATGCTCTTGGAGTTATTTTGGATTGGCAAAACACGGCCCAGGTACCACCACACTCCTCTGTAGCATCCATAGTGGATACCATTATTCCCTTTCCCACTGAGCTTGGCTGCAGCATCAGGATACTGATCACAGTTCATTAGCACACTGGATGAAACCTCTCTGTCATCCATGGCAACTGATGTGCTGTATGCAAGGTCACTGCAACCCCTGTCCTGCCTCTCCATCTCTGGAACAATACAGATGATTCAGTTTGCATTATGCCACGTAACAGCTATTCAACTGCTGCCCTATCCTGACTACGAGCAGACAAGAGGCCACTGGAGCCAATTTCAGATCAGCGAGAAAGAGCACTATAATTCCAACTTACAGTTTCAAGGCTCTTCTGGAACTCCAGAAGTTTAGCTTCGGCTTCCTCATAATTCTTGAAGAACATACACAGTTCATACATCTCCATCATGAATAGTAATGGGGACTCCTTTGAGGAAGAGTTTGAATGAAGTTAAAAATCCTGAAACTTAACCAATACTATATTCTCAATGAGTAATGCCAATATAAGAGAGGTTAAAGTAAAAAACAAAACAAAACAAAACTATTAATAACAGCTTTGTAGTAGAATGAAATCATATATATTAAAAAGAAGGGAAATTAAATTTATATTTCCTTTCAGAAAAAAGATACTCAGGCCAGGTACACCTACTCAACAGTCCATACTCCAGTCTATACTTGGTCCACTACACATGAGCAGGAGATGTTCCATTAGACGCTGCTAAGACATCTCTACATACACTCCTGGGTAATGGGCTCCACTGATCTGTTAACCTACTGCTTGTTTGTGGCATTAATCCATACATTTCCATCACTTCGGTGGGAGCTTTTTGGTCAGAGGATAGGAGTTTTAGAATTAGAGATTATGGATCTGAACCGTAAGTAAACCATTCACTAAAGTACTTTGAGACCGTGGGCATGTTACTTAAGTTCTGTGAGCCTTGGTATATCACTCTGAGGATAAAATGAGGATAATATCACTTCATAACATTCTTCTAAAATATTACTTTATATAGGATTATTGTTAGAATTGACTAAAATAATATATATAAAGCACTTTGCTAAATAAATGATAGTTCTGATATCGTTATCTGTTGTTGGCTTAAAAAAAAAAATCCCAGAGATAGGAATAATTTTAAAAGCCAACGGGGGATATTCTGAAGTAACCCTTTTAAACTGAGGAAAGAAATGAACTAACACTACCTTAAAGAAAAGCTGGAAACCTCTGATGAGAGTTTTGCTCTTCTGCCGTGTTAATAATGTCCTCCAGATGACTGAGAGGTCCTCAAGGTCCCAGATATGGCCCTCCAGTGAGTCCTGAATGTGTCCCATTGCTTCAGCTGCAACACTGTGCTCCACAGAAGTGATGATCCAAACACAGAGGCAAGGAATAGCACTGGCGTCCTGCCAGTGGATAAGAACTTTTCAAAATAAGATAATGACTGCACATGGATTACTTGACTGCAGAAGCTTCCAGCAATGCTACAACTACAGATGGATATTTCCTGTTTAGAACAAGTCACCTCACTAAATTGGTTAAAATGACTTGAAAATCCTTCAAACATGAAACAAACTCTAATGAACAACCAAGGGACTGTTCGGAGCATCCGTCCTTCCCTGCTCAAGACAAAGAGGTGGTCCATCCACCAAAGCATCCTTCTCTATGACTGCCAACCGGAAGCCAAGGCTCTGATCACTTAAGTCACTGAACATTAAGGCACAAGGAAATGCACTAGATGGCCTGAAGCCTAAGCTGGGAAGCACAAAAAGTGGCAGTGACCTTGGAAACACATGCTAGGGCCTCACTGTCATCACCTCACATCCTCCCTGATTATCAGCCTTCCCTGTCTCTTCCCACTTTTTCTACTGCCCTCTGAGTCCCTAATGTAGGCTTCTCAAGATTCTCACCTGGACACATGAGGCCAGGACACTAAGGATTGGGGCCTGTTGTTTCACTGCTTCTGCCAGGAGCCAGCACCAGGAGTTTGGCACCTCTGAGCACTGAAGCAGAATTTCAAAGAAATCAGTCATCTCTACTTCGTTTCTTTGGAGTTCCTGCGGGGACTTGTTGCAGACTTGATCACTGTCCATCCTAGACTTGGACACTGAGGGCAAGTTCTCAAAAGCCAGTCTTAAGTGGTCTTGAAGAACAGGGCTGAAATACTGGAGAAGAGATTTCACCTAGAAAACATATTAGATGAATGATGATCAAAAAAGACAATCAACTTCCAATTTCAGCTGGAGCTGAAAATGCTGGACAAAAGCATAGGCAAAGTTGTTCTTTCTCACCCTGAACTGCGTCAGAGGTGACCATATAATTTTACATAGTTGTTGTGTTTGAGTGAGTTTCCATATTCAGTCTGGAGTCACAAAAACTCTTCCTTCAGCTCTTTAGTAGTAATGACTAGTCCTTTGAAGCCAACCCACTGAAATCTTAGTAAAAATAATAGTATCATAGCAAACAAAAGCCTAGGTATACACAACAGAAAGAACATTGTCTTCTGAGAAGTGTTCCAATTTCCGCTTCTTGAATAACTGGCAACAATCGGTGGCTTACCTCCTCTGGGTGGTAATTATGGAGTTGGCTGTGAATAATGAACTGTAACCAATCATTTGCTTTGGCACATTCTCTAAGGTAAGATGTACTCAGTTTCAGATTGTGGAGCCTGCAGAATTGTACCACTAATGCCCACTGGCTGCTGGATTCACTGGATAACCTATAATTGGGAGTGGGGGTGGGGGGGTAAGAGGAAAAAAAACTTGTTAAAATATAGCTTTAAACTGGAAACTTAGTAAAAAATAAACTACAGTATATTCTCTAAAAAGCCTTTCAACAAATACCAAATATTTATTAGACTGCTTTGGAAAAAAAAAAAGGACTCTTTCACCCATAATGTACAATAACTTTCTTAGCATACTGGCAAAATTCATTGCTCTTTTTTATCGACCAAGTATCTATCAAACCAGCTATGCTCCATCATTAGGAGAACTGAGAAAAACAGTCACTCAGAAATTGTCTGAGTGCTTAATTCTCTTGCATGATTCACTTTAGAGTATCAGAGCCCTGACAGGTGCCTGGGCTTCCTTGCTAAGGGGAGGGTACCTGCTGAGAAGGAAACTGTTGAGAACAGTCAGTGACACGAGGTACATGAGAATGGTGCATTCCCAGGGTCGGGGTAGCTGGGTCAGCCCCAGCGGATAATAGCACAGAGGAAAGATGACATAAATGTATAAGGAGAGGGGCTTTTGTGGACAGATGGTCACCTCACCTTCCATTATCAACTGACATATATTAGCAAGAAAAAAATCAAGGACATCACTTAGAGTCAAATTTTGTGAGATCTATCCCGCTCCTTCTGAAATGATTTCAACATGTAACACTTAAGAGACTTCTCAGACCAGCAGCACAGTGGAGGAGACAAAGCTCTTCTCCACCTCTTGGAAACTCTATCTGTAAAGAGGGAATCATTATCTTCACCCTCCTTTTACTGATGGCAAGATGCAATTGAAATCTGTTATGTGCTCAATGAGTAAGAAGATAAGGTCTAGGGGGACTGGTGAAAACATGTGTTGGAAGAAAGACTAGGCAAACACAGATTGGAACAATAAAGCTTGCTAGAAAAGAGGCTGGGATCACAGCTCACAAACCTCTTTACTTCCTGCTGCTGAATGCTGTCCCATATACCTTCTTCTAAGAGAACAAGCAATTCTTCTATGGTTGACTTTTCACCCATAGCCTGTTTAGATAGTTTTTCAGCTATAAGAAATATAAACAACAAAATATGGTCAAGAGGGCTTCCCTGGTGGCGCAGTGGTTGAGAACCTGCCTGCCAATGCAAGGGACACGGGTTCGAGCCCTGGTCTGGGAAGATCCCACATGCTGCGGAGCAACTAGGCCCGTGAGCCACAACTACTGAGCCTGCGCGTCTGGAGCTTGTGCTCCGCAACGAGAGGCTGCGACTGTGAGAGGCCCGCGCACCGCGATGAAGAGTGGCCCCCGCTCGCCGCAACTAGAGAAAGCCCTCGCACAGAAACGAAGACCCAACACAGCCAAAAATAAATAAATAAATAAATAAATAAATAAATAAATAAATAAATAAATAAATAGCGTTCCCTTAAAAAAAAAATATATATATATATGGTCAAGAGAAAAGGTCAGGAACTAGGCAGTTCTGTTTGAAGAGTGAGGCCCAGAGACATTTCAGAAACCCATTAAAGGGCCCAATAATGTGAGATAAAGTGCAAAAAATTCTGCAGAAAAAGGATGAAACAGAAGATAACTGTTTCCTCCCCAACCACTCACAATTCAATGCCTTAGACCTATTTGTCCCTTGTCCTCTCAACAAAACAAATGACATAAAGGTGCTGTACCTAGAGACTCTCTGATAACGTTGTACTGAGCATCTTCATTTCTACACGTGTAGCTCAAAATTATATTGGCCACTTTCATATCAACTCTGAGCTTGAGGCTGTCGAGGCCAAGCAGTTCTAAGAAACAAACACAGGCAGCTCCTATTGAAGGTATGTGGAAGGAGGAGAGCCCTAAAACATAGGCTTCATTGCCTACTTGCTGGATCCTGAAAAAGAAAGGAATCAAAATCACATGAGCATGTGAAAATTTTTTCTCACCAGGAAAAGCGGATTGAATTACATCAGTGATACTTGGAGCGTCAAACGCATGCGATTTTTGACTTCCTCCCCCTTCCCTTTTTCACCCCTTGTATACATCCATTTAGGTTCTTGGTAGCTTTTAGTCACCTTCCGGCTCCATAGCCCCCTATTCCCTTGTATTTTACCTTCTCCTAAAACGCCTACTCATAGTCCAAATTATTTTTGCTTCCAACTTTATTCAGGGAACATGGAATAGAACTTATGAAAGACTACCAACTTATGATCTTATTGTGAGTATGTACACGAACTACCAAGAAAATTAATGCCACCTAAAATTTGACATCATAAAGCACATACATTTTAAATGACTCATATATGTACTTTTACATGAACAGAAAAATTTCGAGGACCATGTTTATATACTATGTAGAATGAAGATGAGAGAATGAGGGACTTTTCTCTTTCATTTTTCACCCTTCTGACCTACTTAAATATTTTAACATAAAGATGCATTACTTTGTTAACTATAAAACAATAAATCTGTATTTAGCTGCTGATTATATCAAATACTCCTCCCAATTCTGTGCTTTATAAAAGTGAATTATAAAAGACCAAGATCTTAAATACAGAATTCACATCTCACTATAGAATTCCCTCTTTATAATAAGCGCTAACATTTGGCAAGCTCCTGGATCATTATTTTAAAACATGGTTTTCAGATATATTTATTATCTTATTTAAAATATATTTTAATCTTTTTTCCCTGGCGGTCCAGTGGTTAGGACTCCATGCTTCTACTGCAGGGAGCATGGGTTCAATCCCTGGTGGGGGAACTAAGATCCCGCAAACTGCATGGCGCGGGCCAAAATACAAACAAACAAACAAACAAAACACACAAAAGACAAGCTAAATGCCAAAAACCTGGGATATACAGAAAAGCACAAATGAAAAAATACATATATATATAATTCCCCAGTCAAATATAATTACTAACTGTGGTATGTTTCCAATAGGTTTTTTATATGCATTTATATGCATGTGTAAAAGTACACAGATATGCCTTTTATTAAGAGTACAAATTATGTCTTAAATACTCACAGCTGCTTGGGGGTCTTGCTCTTGGTTAATTCCTGAACCAGAAAAGTACCAAACGCAAATGATGGTCGTCCATGATGTAAATAATAAGCAAAATTCAGACGTTCTACTATAGCATATTTATTAACCAGGTCAGGGCTAGAGAAATGTGGGAGCTGACTCGCTGCATCTGGGGGGAAAGTGAAGCAGTATTAATCCTCTGCACCTCACCGTGATTAATTTCAGATCTGCATGTGGAAAACTTTACTCCGCAATGGTAAAAGAAAACTGGTTGCTATAATCATTTTGTACCACTGTGTATCACTTTGAACCACCAAGATGTAATAATTTTAATGTGTGGAGGTAGCCCTCATTTTATACAAAAATGTGTACCTGAGAAGTTGCATAAAAACTTATAAACTATGCTTTTCCCCTACTGAACTTACTTGTTATTTTAGATGCTTTAATTTTATATCTGATGATCCATTAAGTTCACAGTGGCAATAACCCTTTAACTACAAAATCTCTGCTAATGATTTGCAAATGTAGCTTTTAAATTCATTCATGCAGTTCATTACACAATGAAATCTCTTCGTCTCATATTTATATGAATCCTCTATTCACCAAGGCCAACTCACTGTACCTTTCTCCAACAAATACTTTGAGAACATCCTTTTGTCCATATTAATACCCTCCTAATAAACTTTTGTTATCACTACCTGTACTTTCTGATGTTGGATTCATAGAGCACCTTATTATCTACATCATGATACCATCTTTCCAAGACGAGCAGAGTAGTTCAAAGTTCCTCTGTGCCCACGAAAAAAGCAGAAAAAAATTTTTTTTGTCTTTTTAGAAAAACACGAAGTCAAAAGATATTTGGATGTGAAAAGTTGGTATGAAATAAAGTTAGGGCTTGATAGGAACAGTTAACTGCTTCTTAACCACTTACTACCTATTAAAAAAATGAGACAAAACAACATTTTGAACTGTTAACAGTGTATCTGCTCTTATTTCCAAAGTTCAAAGCTTATTTCTGAAATAAAGTTGTATCCCTCCCATGGAATTCCAAGGATGTTTTATATTGTGACTTAGCTCTTATTAAAAAAAACAGGACTTGAAGACTTTAGAGGAGTCTGTCATCTTACAAAGCTATTACTTAAAAGTATACCTCCTTCGAGATTAAAAAACTGTCACACGCCTTATCGATATTCTTTGTAAGATCAGAGTGACTCTGGTAACTTACAATTACATATAAAACCATTCATTCATTCAATATTTGCTGAGTTCATATAAAGCTGAATGAACAAACTTGAGTTTTTATTCAAATAAGACCCTGATTAGTGGTTTGGTGGCTAGTATGGAGATTTTGTATAAGAGAAAATTCTACCTGAAGAGAAATTTTTCTCTGGCCTGCTGCAGAAGCCAAATCACCACGCAGGTGCCTTGTGGCCACTTTCAGTGGTAAAACCATATGATAAAAGAAGTCAACATTCTAATTAAATACAACTCTCCAATTTTAAAAATCCGTATTATGTCTTCATGATAATTGTTTCATTTAATTTGTGCTTTATTTCCTCAAATATGTTTTAAACTTCTAAAAATCAGGCAGGGAACATGCCTTCAACTTCCTCTGTGTACCCAGTAGAGAGCTCCATCTCCACCAGGGCCTCAGGACTCTGGGTAACTGATGGAGTTGGAGCCATTAGAACAGTACAGGGGATTCTGTCTACTCTCCAGTAACCTCACTGAGATTAGAATGAGTATTTTCACTTGAAAATGCAATAAGCACTACTTTATCCTGCACTGAACAAATATCGATTGAATATCTATTATAGGCCCGGCACTGCACTAGGCACTAGGTAAATTCAATATATTGAAATTTGAACTTATAAAAGTGACACATTAGAAAATGCACTTTTACATAAGTCAATAAATATTTACAGGGTATATATTATGTGAAAAGTACTAATTTGAAGCCTCCTTTAGAGTAATATAGGCAGAGGCACCACAGGTAATATGATATTAAAGGCTAATTCAAAATGAATAAGTAAAAAGAAAATAGAAAAAGCAGAGTTTAAGAACAGCACACAAAAAAATCCGGGGAAGTTTTATGGTCTAGAGAGGATGGCAGTGTGTGCGCATCTGGTGCTTACCACGTGTCAGGAACTGCAAGAGCTTTTTAGATGCCTTGTCTCCTTTCATTCTCATGTAACATGTGAGGTGGACACTGTCACTTACCTTATTTTATAGAAAACTGAAGAGAAGTTAAATCAGTTGCCCAAGGTCATACAGCTATTACATGGTAGAGCCAGGATTTGTCTAATGCCAATACCTATGCTCTTAACCTTTATAATACTATAGTGCAAGTGAACAAGGATTTTTGGAAAGGGAGAAATTTAAGCAGGTCTATATTACATTCCCCAGCAAGTAAAGCACTAGTGACCTCATACAATGACTTTTAACTCACAGTATGTTTTCAATTCAGCTTCCTAGAAAATGTTTTCCATCAAAACTACCATGAGGTATCACCTTACTATGGTCAGAATGGCCATCATAAAAAGTCTAAAAATAATAAATGCTGGAGAGGGTGTGGAGAAAAAGGAACCCTTCTACACTGTTGGGGAGAATGTAAATTGGTACAGCCACTATGGAAAACAGTATGGAGGTTCCTTAAAAAACTAAAAGTAGAGCTACTATATGATCCAGCAATCCCACTCCTGGGCATATATCCAGAGAAAGCCATAATTCGAAAAGATACATGCACCCCAATGGTCACTGCAGCACTATTTACAATAGCCAGGACATGGAAGCAACCTAAATGTCCATCAACGGAGGATTGGATAAAGAAGATGTGGTACATATATATATATAATGGAATATTACTCAGCCATAAAAAAGAATGAAATAATGCCATTTGCAGCAACATGGATGGACCCAGAGATTGTCATACTGAGTGAAATAAGTCAGACAGAGAAAAACAAATAACATATGATATTGCTTATATGTGGAATCTTAAAAAAAGGGCATAAATGAACTTATCTACAAAACAGAAACAGAGTTACAGATGTAGAAAACAAACTTATGGTTACCAGGGGGTAATTGGCAGGGGAGGGTGGGGAGGGATAAATTGGAAGATTGGGATTGACATATACCCACTACTATATATAAAATAGATAACTAAGAAGGACCTACTGTATAGCACAGGGAACTCCACTCAATACTCTGTAATGGCCTATATGGGAAAAGAATCTAAGAAAGAGTGGATATATGTATAAAAGATTTACTTTGCTGTACACCAGAAACTAACACAACATTGTAAGTCAACTATACCACAAATTAAAAAAAAAAAAAAAAGGCCAGGTGGAGGGTACACTGCTGTTCATTTTATTATTTTTACCATATATTTACATTATATACACTCTTCTATATATGTTTCAGAATGTAAAAGCCAACCTAAGGAAGGGCATCATACATCCAGTGAGAGCTTTGTGTGTTTTTTTTTTATATCCTCCATAGCTGATTCAACATAGAGAGTGTCTTGATATTATTTATGAGAATAAAGGATAAATATAAGTGGGAAAAAAAAAAAAGATCCAGCAATCCCACTCCTGGGCATATATCCAAAGAAAACTATAATCAGAAAAGATACAAGCACCCCAAAGTTAACTGCAGCACTATTTACAATAGCCAAGACATGGAAGCAACCTAGATATCCATCAGCAGATAAATGAATAAAGAAGATGTGATATATATATATATATATATATATATATATATATATATAATTATACTGAGCCATAAAAAAGAAATAATGCCATCTGCAGCAACAGGGATGGACCTAGAGATTATCATACTAAGTGAAATAAGTCAAACAAAGACAAATATCATATGATATAGCTTATATGTGGAATCTAAATAAATGATACAAATGAACTTATTTACAAAACAGAAAGAGACTCACAGACACAGAAGACAAACTTATGGTTATCAAAGGGGAAAGGGTGGGGAAGGATAAGTTAGGAGGTTGGGATTAACATATACATACTATTATATATAAAACAGATAACCAACAATGACCTACTGTATAGCACAGGGCACTATATTCAATATTTTGTAATAACCTATAAGGGAAAAGAATCAGAGAAAGAATATATATACAACTGAATCACTGTGCTGTACACCTGAAACTAACACAATACTATAAATCAACGATACTTCAATTAAAAAAAAAGAAAATGTTTTCCAGTGGAATGTGCCTTTATTTTTAAAATAGAAAGCAGGGGGGAAACTAGGTTGGCTTTACATAAATGAACTTCTGTCAACACTGCTGAAATGCTTCTAAAGCAAGAAGAATCCATAATGACTTACCTCCTATAGTCAGTGTGTTGGCAGACTGCCAGCCAAACAATCTGCTAGGATCAAAGGGCAATAATGACTGAAAAAGGGGAAAAGTCAAATCAGAGTTAAAAGTTAATTGATTCTAAAGCGAAGTAAACAAAACCATATGAAAGAGCTTCACAGGCAGTCTGCTTCCCTTCTTCAGGGCAATTAAAAACTTTTATCTTTCTAGACATAAATTCTTTGAACACAGAGCATATGAGACATTTTTCTACTTTAATAAAAATAGAACTGGCTATGTTCCTTTTAAAGACTCTCCACACTTCAAACTGTGTCTGCAAAATATACTCTCTTTTGGTAGAACCAGCATCAATTATAATGTAAAAATGGGCTTTAGAAGTCCTTTGGAATCAAAAGGCAAGAGGACTAAGAGGCAAGAAAATGTTACCACGTGAATACAACAAGGTGTGCTGAGGCAGGTCAGGAAAGAGTGAGACAACTAGATCAAGGGTTAAAGGAATGTGATGACCAAACCATCAATAACAACAGCAAAGAAAAAACAGCCGACTAAGATCAGGACAGTCAGAAAAGGTTTGAGAGCAAGGAGCGCTGGCTGTTTTGAAATCTGTAGGCCAAAGGTTTAGCAAAGACAGTAAGTAGATGGTGGGAGGGATATAGGAGACGACAGAACTCTTAGGCCAAGATCTGGATGGCTAAGAAAAGAGCAGCTTTAATTTTATTTATGTATTTATGTATGCATGTATGTATGTATTTACTTATTTATTCTTAGTTCCCAGACCAGGGATTGAACCTGGGCCATGGCAGTGAAAGTGCCAAGTCCTAACCACTGGACAGCCATGGAATTCCAAAGCAGCTTTAATTTTAAATTAAGGGAGACTCTTGTGGTCTATTAAGGAAGGAATACTTTGCCTAAAATAACAGGACTAAAAAATTGCATCAGTCAACCTGAAAACAGAACAAAGAACAACCTGAAACCGCTTATGTTTTAGGCTGATTGAATCCACACTTTAGGTAGTAAAACTATGTTTTTATATAATCTACTTATATCTAGTTTATATACCAATGTTACTCAAAGTGCTGGTCTGCAATGAGATAAGAAACTTGTGATAAATATAAATCTAGCTTACTGCTTCCTTCTTTGAGAAAGTCTTGCTACATAAAAACAAAACAAAACAAACGAACCAAAAAAAAAAAAAAAACCCAACTCTGCTGACACATACCAGCAACAAGCAGTTCACAGACTGGCACCTGCCTGGGGACCACATTTCTAAGTAGCACCAGTCTGTACCCTAAAAAGTTTTCACATTAGAGTAAGAGAGGTTTTGTACCTTTATAGGATTACAGAGTTTAGATTGAACTGAAGACACTATAGGAATATTTGTACCCAGGAAAAAAAGCAAAAGCCTTTTGAAATGAGAAATGAGCAAAAGAAGGTGTCCTTAATTGAGGATCCCTGGATAGGTTTCAGGGAATCTGTGAATTCCTCTGAAATATAAGCAAAATTATGTGCAACTTTTCTGGGTAGAGAGTTCACAGCTCTCTCACATTTTTTTTTTTAATTTATTGTTTTTGGCTGCATCAGGTCTTGGTTGCGGCACATGGGCTCTCTAGTTGTGGCACGTGGGCTTCTCTCTACTTGAGGCACACGGGCTCTGTAGTTGCGTCACACGGGCTTAGCTGACCGTGCGGCATGTGGGATCTTAGTTCCCTGACCAGGGATCAAACCCGTATATCCTGCATTGGAAGGCAGATTCTTAACCACTGGACCACCAGGGAAATCTCTCACATTCTTAAAGAGGTCTTTGTCCTAAAGGTGACTTAAATAAACAAACAGCCCTATTCACTGAGAAGAGACAGAAATTATCAGTTGTAGAATGAAGCAGCTTTCAATGAAAGTAGCAGACAAGTATGCTGGCCAACTATATGTCTGCTCTCAGATCCACTTCTACCTTTCCCATGTTCTGCCCTGAATTGCAGAGAACTGCATTTCCCAAACTCACTTGCCCTCTGGCTACCAGACAGGTTTAGCCATGAGAGACACATGGGAGATTAAAGGTGGGAAGAGGGGAGAAACCAAGATATTTTCCCCTTCTTTGTTTTCTAGGGCATCTCTTGCATGGTTCCAGCCCTACCCTCTCGTCCCAGCTCCCAGTAGGTAGCCCGGTTGTGATTTTAGCTCCCAGAGAGGCTCCAGCTGTTGGGTTCAGACACCACCACTTTCTTGCAGCCTTAGGGGGTGTTGACTGCTTCCTTCTTTGTTAATTTTTGGGTTGTCTCATCATCACACGTTTGGTTTCTCCATTTTGCTATCATTCTGTGTAAGTAATTCCTTATATTAAATGGCTTCCATTTGGAAGACCCACAGTGGTTCCTGTTTTCCTGGCTGAACGCTGACTGATACTCCTAAATACTGTACCTGAATCAGGTGGTAGAGTGTAATATCTGGTGGCAGGACACTAGGGGCAGTGTACTGTGGGAAGAGAGCAGTTTTAAGCTTGGGGTAAGGAGTTAATGCCATCTTCAGTAGCTGGGGATCTACTTTCTTCACACAGTTCTCATTTTCTTCATTCTGAACAACCTAAATAAAAAGATAACATGGTATAGAATAATGTTTTTCTCTTCTCCAAATTTAAGTCCTTTTTTCTTTTTTTTTTTTATGTTAAATTTACAAAGACTCTACTGAGTCAGTTGGTTTTTTTTTTTTTTTAATTTATTTATGGCTGTGTTGGGTCTTCGTTTCTGTGTGAGGGCTTTCTCTAGTTGCGGCAAGTGGGGGCCACTCTTCATTGCGGTGTGCGGGCCTCTCATTATCGCGGCCTCCCTTGTTGCGGAGCACAGGCTCCAGACACGCAGGCTCAGTAATTGTGGCTCACGGGCCTAGTTGCTCCGTGGCATGTGGGATCTTCCCAGACCAGGGCTCGAACCCGTGTCCCCTGCATTGGCAGGCAGATTCTCAACCACTGCGCCACCAGGGAAGCCCTAAGTCCTTTTTTCATAAGTAGCCTGTGAAACAAGATTAGCTTGATATAATAGGTGGTAGTGAAAACAGCACTGGACAAGGGGTCAGTAGCCAACAGTCTAGTTCTGGTTTTAAGACAAACAAGCTGTATGACCTTGGGCTAGATATTTAATATCAGGCAGGCTTCAGTTTCCTCATCTACAGAATTAGAAAGTTCAGCTAGATCAGTGGTTTTCAAACTGCATAAGGAAAAGCTGTTTGAAAAAAGGCTCTGCTACTATAATATTTTAAAATTTTAGATATTAAATAGTAAATATTTTACAAGAAAAAAACCTATTAGACTAGATGACTCTTAGGTCCTTTCCTCTCAGGTCTCAAGTTATTCTGACTGATTTCTGACAGGTGATCAAAAACAGAAGAATAAATAACCATGAAGTTAAGGTATACTGCAACAATCTAAAAGAGGTGGTATTAAATTAAGCTAGCATCAGTAACAAATTTTTGCAGATTAGATGTTTAACAGCATTCTTAAGTTCCCCCTAACCAGCCACACTATACTTTCAAAAAAGCAGAGATGGGCAACTTTTCACTGGATTCCTCAAAAGAGTTTTTAAGGGTAGCTAAAAATTATGATTTCCTTTTTAACTCTCAAAGAGGTCAAATAACAGAGAATAATTCCCAAGTCACAGATTTAAAGTATACTTACTCCAAGGAGCAATTAGATCTTGATTCTATCCTGAAAACAAACCTGGAGTATTAGAGAACAAATAAACGAGAAAAAAATCACTATACAACATTCAGTCGCCCCTTGGTATCCACAGGGGATTGGTTCCAAGATCCCCAAAGATGCCAAAATCCGAGGATGTTCAAGTCCCTCATATAAATACTGTAGTACAGTCAGCCCTCCATATCTGTGGATGCAGAACCCCCGAATATGGAGGGCTGACTATAGCAGTCTCCTTTCAACTTGAGAGGATATGATATAAAGTTTAAAAATTCACCCTTGTTTTATGCTCTTTAATCTAATGAAATACTTGTAAGTGGTCATATTTTAATATCAACTGAGATCTAGAAAATCCACCGATATTTCTGCTAAATTTAAAATCAGTCCTATTTTGCCATAACAGGTAGAAGTGCTGTCCATACCTGGCTGACGCCCCCAGGGGCATACATTGTGGTAGCAAGGGCCAGGAGGGTATGTCCTTCCAATAGCATACTGCTTACACTGGCCTGGTTGCTGGGAATAAGTATCTGAGCATTTGCAAGGCTAGCCTGGAAGATCAGTTTGGGATCTGAAAAATAAGAGAGTACATTTTTCTCCTTGAGAGAGAGAAATACTAAACTAAGGATTACATAATTCTGAGAAAGAAAATTAATTTTTAACTCTATCCACAGTAAGAAGGATTTTCTAAGTTTAAGAGCAATGGGAAAACGTCACAAAGGGAAAAAAAGAACGATTTGTCCACATAAAAATAAAAACTTCCATTCAAACAAAGAAAATTGAAAGGTAGTAATGAACAAGGGGAAAAATCAACAACAGATGACAACCTAACAATTAATGCCTTCAAGAAAGAGCTCATATCAATACAAAAGCCCAAAATACTGACTGTAACAGATAAATGGACAGAAGAAATAACCATTTTACAAACAAGGAAATATAAATGTCTGACACATAAAATTATATAATTCATTAGCAATAAAGAAATGCAAATTAAAATAGTAATTAGATGCCATACATCACCTATCAAATCAGCAATGATTTTTAAAAATATTCATCCTCAAGCACAGAGCTGGTCAGCGTGCATAGAAGCTGGGACTTACAGAAAAGAATGGTATAACCCTCCTGGAAAGCAATCTAGCCTTATATCAAGAACCTTCAAAATGCATATAACCCCAGACCCAGGAATTTTATATCCAGGAACCCATCTGTACTAAGGAAATAATCTGAAACAAGCACAAAAATTTTAAGTTCAAATATACTCAAGATTATTATTTATAATAGGAAAAATTGAAAACAGCCTTAATGTCAAAAAATGAGAGGATAGTAAATTAAATAAGACTATTTCTATACAATGAAATATTATATAGACATAAAATGGTCATTGTCTCTAAGAACATAGGAAAATTCTTATATTATAATTACCATATGAAAAAACGCAATATACAAATACATAGATGTTTCTGGTTATATCCCTAGCACTTACAGACTGTCACAAGGTAGGGGATAAATAAATATTTGTTGGATGAATGAAATACAATACTGACTAGGTTTAAAAAAAGTATAGAGAAAATAACCAGAACAAAATATATTAAAATATATCAAAAAAAAAAAAAAAATATCAAGAGTTCCCTATGGATAGTTATCTTTCTGTTCACTTAGGCTATCTACCTATTGAGGTGTTATCTTGATAGTTGTCTGTGGCTTCCTTTTTTATTATTATTATTTTTTAACAATGAAACATGTTACTTTATGATCACCAGAAAAATAAAACAAAACCAAAAAAACCTCAACCCACATTATGAAAAAAATTATTCATTAGGAAAGAAACCGGGCATTACATAAAAGTGAAAGATTGGCTGTTGACATTCCTTGCCTATGTTGTAGCTTGGCCTGTCCCCTTTCCTGACCCTCTAGAATAACACCCACTAAGCCCTCAGGGGTCACAGGGTTTTTCTACCTGATTATAACCAGAGCAAGGCTCTCCATCACTGGCTCCACTAGAGAAGACACAACAATCCCACATATATGATGGATTTCTTTTCACTCCAATTGGAGTTCCTTACTAAAAGATTCAGGGCAGCCATTTGGAAGACAGACCACCTCCTCATGAAAACAGTGTGTCAGTCTACCAAAGAGCAGGAACCTGTGATGAACTGGTAGAATAAGAGATGACCAGCATAACCACACATGCTATCTGCTCCGAGTCTGGTTTTCTTCACTGTCAAGAAGCTAACATTTTTGGTCTTTTGCTTTTTAAATAAAGCTTGAGTCTAGATTATGGTCAAATATTTGTCTACAGCTAGACAGTTTATTCAAAGAGTTCGCAATTTAAATTCCATTCAACAGACCAGTTATTTATCCAAAGCAAGTTTTGTTATTTAATACAATACACCCATACCTGTTAAATTACTGGAAACTTGTCGACACTGAACTAAAAATTCAAACCAAGGGTGAGCTTCATGTAATTCTTTTTTTTCCAAAAAGGGACAATTTGGAGGACTAAGTCTGTATATAAAACAAACAAACAAACAAATTATCTGATTAACATAGAGGATAAGACAGACAATTACAACCATGTTTGCTCAGATGATAACTAGCATTAAAAAAAAAACTTTATAATTAAAAAGTAAATATAACACAATATAATCCCAGTCTTGTGTTGTGTTTTACATATGCCTTATGATCTGGAAATAGAGAATTTTAGAGACAGGGATAATATCACTTAAAATGTATTTCCTACCATGATGAAATTTTACCAACTCTGTATAAGATTACCAGATATCTTTGCACTTGAAGATACGCTGTATTGTTTGTTTGTTTTTTTTTTAACAATAAAAGCTCTTTAGCTTTTTCAAACTTAAGAGGTTTTTGAAAACCTTTACATAACTACAAGAGAAGCTGGGACTAAGCAGTTAAGGCTCATAACAGGTCCTCTAAAAATACAGCTTTTAAACTTTCACTTGCCAGTAGCTTTGAGGAAAACATTTCTGTGTTCAAGTAAGTCTTAAAGATATGAACAAGAAATACACCCTTTGCTTGACTTCCTAGTCTTTACTACACAAAATAAAATAAAAATGTTCTCATTAGCACATGAATATGGGTTCTGGAATCAAACATAAGTATAATTAAATCTAGCTATACCAATTACTAGCTGTATGCCTTAAATAGGGCACTTAGTCTCCTTCAAAGCTTCAGTTTCCTCATCTGTGAAATGGAGGTGTAAGTAACCACCTCACAGGGTTTTCTGAAGATTAAAAGAGATAATGCATGTAAAGTACTAAGCCTAGTGTCAAGAACACTGTAAGCACTCATACGTTAGAGACTACTACTATTTTTTTTATTACTGACCCAATAGCAATTAACATTGGCCACAGATATGATTCTGCAGGTTGACCTTAGACATCAATATATATTGATGTCTGTCTATCTAACTATAAACTTTAGAGCATTTCTAAGATACCTTGCAGTGGCAATGAATTTAAAGTTTTTAACATTTGCTTGGTAATGAAAATATCAAAGAAGTCCAAGTTAACCTTTAGAATCCTCCCTCTTTTAAACTTGTAAAGCATTTCTTTCTAATTTCTAGTTATTTAAAAGGTTAACAGAGATGTTACAGAATTAACATCACCAAAAAACACATAATAAGCATTTAGTTGAACGCAGTATTGAACTAAAAGATGTACCAAATGTTAGAGTGGGAGGCACTACTTCAAAAAGATCAGTATTCCTCAAGACAACCCTTAATATTTTCCTAAAAGTCACATTCAGAAGTAGTACGGAAAGAGGGAATGTGAAGGCCTGCTCAAGGACAAGTTAATTCTTAGTACTCACTTGTAATAGTCAAGAAAGACATAAAGAAGATACTGCAGACTGTGTTCCAAACAATAGAGAATGAAGTGAGAGTGGAAATCCCAACCATCTTTGGACCTATAGTTTTGAACAGGGAGGGTATCTTGCATCACGCCCCCAATACGGTTCAGTCTTTTGAGAAAGAGTTCAAAGTCTTCTAGTTCAGATGTAATAAAAATTCCATTCCTATTGGGCAGGTTTAAATAAAAGACGGCAAGTTAAAAAGTTGCTATATTCAGAGCAGACCAAATCATTTCCATTGTTAAGTAGTCTCAACTAGTTAAAAGTAAGTATTTACAAATTAATACTTAACAATTCTTAGCCCATAAATATGTTCTGACACACATATTTTGCTAGTTTCCAATAAAGGTTACTGCACCACTGCAGTATTTTAAGGTAGTAATGACAGTCTCGAGTTATATTAAATATTTCAAAAACCTAAACTAAGCTACCTCCATTACTTTGTTTTTACTGAAACTGTACAACCCAGTGTGGCAACAGTGGTTAACTCTTGAAGCTAGATGCTTTACACATTGAGGAATTCACCAAAATATCCAAACAAAATCATTAAGAAATTAAAGCAGAATAATTTAAATAGACCAACAATTAAAGAACAGAAATTTGCATTTAAATTTTTTTTATAAGTTTACTGATAAATACATCACACATACCATTAAAGGAGTATAGAGAACATATTATGTGGAGTTTAGAGAAACACTGCATAGCCAGCACCCAGATTACAGAACATTGTACCTAGAAGTCCTTTGTGTATTCCTCCCCCTTTACATGTGCTTTGCCCTCAGAGGTAACCACTATCCTGACTTTCATGATAACTATTCCCTTACTTTTATTCACCCATATAGTTTTACCACCCATGTGTGTAACCCCAAATAATATAAAGTTTGGTTTTGCCTATTTCCAACTTTATATAAGAAGGGAACATCCTAGATATATTGTTGTCTTGTTTCTTCTACTCACCATTGTGTGATTTATCCATGTTGATACCTATGGCTATAGTTTTTTAGTTTTCATTGTTATATAGTGTTTCACTGTACGATTATACTACATTTTACTTATCTGCTCTAACTTTGATGGTCATTGTTCCTAGATTTTTGGTAAAATAAATTTCCATTTCCATGATTACAAATGAGGAAGAACATCTTCTCATATGTTTATTGGCCATTTGTGCTTCCTCTTTTGTGAAATGTCTATGTGTGCTGGTATCCTTCCCCTCCAGATCCAAGCTCTACTCTCCTGCTCTGTGTCCCTGGAGGCTCACCTGTATGGGTTGCTCTAGAAGACTCCTGTGCCCTCAGGTTTCTGTTTTGGTTTTGTCTCCTATGGGAGACTCCCATTGGGAGATAAGAATTAGAGAAAAAGGGAGGATGGGGATACCTTGGCGCTCTCTGTGTGAGGTGAGAGCAGGTTGGCTCACATTCTCCACTAAGAGACACAACTCCTGCCAGGCAGCTCCCTTGGTCTCAGTAACTGTTGTCTTCCTTTGCCCCGTCCTTCAGACGTCCTTTAGGCCTTTTAGAAAGCACACCCTACTCCCAAGGTCATGAAGATATTCTTCCCTACCTTCTAAAAGCATTATAATTTTTACATTTTACATTTAGGTTTTAAAATCTACCTGGAATTGATTTTATGCATGATATAAGGCAGAGAGTCCAATTTCATTTCCCCCATATAGCTATCTAGTTATCCCAACCCCATTTGTTGAAAAGACTATTGTTTCCTCCAAAAAGACTGTTCTGCAGTGGCACTCTGTCATACATAAGGTGAGCATACATATGTAAGTCTGTTTCAGGGCTTCCCCGGTGGCACAGTGGTTAAGAATCCGCCTGCCAATGCAGGGGACACGGGTTCGATCCCTGGTCTGGGAAGATCCCACATGCCATGGAGCAACTAAGCCCGTGCACCACAACTACTGAGCCTGCACTCTAGAGCCCATGAGCCACAACTACTGAGCCCACATGCCACAACTACTGAAGCTCGCACGCCTAGAGCCTGTGCTCCGCAACAAAAGAAGCCACTGCAATGAGAAGCCCGCACACCACAACGAAGACTAGCCCCTGCTCACCACAAATGGAGAAAGCCAGTGCGCAGCAATGAAGACCCAATGCAGCCAAAAATAAATAAATTTTAAAAATTAAAAAAAAAAAAAGTCTGTTTCTATGCTCACTATTCTGTCTTAATTGCTATAGCTTTAGAGTAAGTTTTAATATCTGGTAGGGCAAGTTCTTCTTTTTCAGGGTTGTTCTTCACCCTCTGAATTTACATATAAATATTTATAATCAGCTTGTCAAATCCATTGCTGGGATTTTTACTGAGATTGCACTGTATCTAAAGATCAACTTGGGAAGAATTGACAGCAGGCTTGTCTTGTTCCAAATCTAAAGAGAATGCTTGTGATGTTTCACCATTAAGTATAATATTAGCTAGAAGATTTCTTTTTTAACACCTCTTTAAAGTTAAGGAAGTTTGCAGCTATTCTTAGTTTGCTAATAGATTTTATTATAAATAGATGTTGAATTTTATCAAATGCTTTTCTGTATCTATCAGGGTGGTATGATTTTTTTCCCTTTAATCTGTTAATATAGTAGATCTCACTAATTCGTTATTGTCATAATTCATGTTAAAACATATATATATTATCTTTCTAAACAATCAAGTATTAAGCAAAATATTTGATAAGCATACAAGTTATACAAAAGTCTACTTTTAGCAAACAAGAAGAAAAGGATTTAGTGCAATGAAAAGAACAGTGACTAGAAAGTCAGGGGTAAAATGATTGAAGCCTGTAAGTAACTGGGTTAGGCAAAGCTCTTAACTTCTTTAGATCTCCCTCTCCACATCTTTAAGTTGGGTAGGACAGTACAGCTATACTTCCCCAGTAAGTATAAATATAAAAGAATACATGGGAGGGGCTTCCCTGGTGGCGCAGTGGTTGAGAGTCTGCCTGCTAATGCAGGGGACACGGGTTCGAGCCCTGGTCTGGGAAGATCCCACATGCCACGGAGCAGCTGGGCCCGTGAGCCACAATTGCTGAGCCTGCGCGTCTGGAGCCTGTGCCCCGCGACGGGAGGGGCCGCGATAGAGAAAGGCCCGCGCACCGCGATGAAGAGCGGTCCCCGCACCGCGATGAAGAGTGGCCCCCGCTTGCCGCAACTGGAGAAAGCCCTCGCACGAACCGAAGACCCAACACAGCCAAAAATAAATAAATAAATAAATAAGAAAATCCTTTAAAAAAAAAAAAAAAAAAAAAAAAAGAAGGAGGAAGTGAACAACTATAGAAACTGTGGCTGAGAGATGTTAGATTAGATGAGAATTGATCATTGTTTTAAAAAAAAAAAAAAGAATACATGGGAAATAATTTTAAGAAACTTAAAAATTAACAAATATGTTAAGTCTCATATTATTTTGACAGCTTAGGGAGATAGGTTGAGCTCTATGAAACTGCTGATATTCAACCATTTTTTTTTTTTAAAGATTTTATTTATTTATTTATTTTATTGATTAATTGATTGATTGATTGATTGCTATGTTGGGTCTTCGTTTCTGTGCTAGGGCTTTCTCCAGTTGTGGCAAGCGGGGGCCACTCTTCATCACGGTGCGCGGGCCTCTCACTACCGCGGCCTCTCCTGTTGCGGAGCACAGGCTCCAGACGCGCAGGCTCAGTAATTGTGGCTCACGGGCCCAGCCGCTCCGCGGCATGTGGGATCCTCCCAGACCAGGGCTCGAACCCGTGTCCCCTGCATTAGCAGGCAGACTCTCAACCACTGCGCCAGCAGGGAAGCCCTATTCAACCATTTTTGACCTCTACAAACGGCAAGTTCACATGGTTCAAGCTAACAAATATTATTATTATTTTTTTAGAAATTTATTTTTATTATTTATTTATTTATTTATTTTATTCATTGATTTTTGGCTATGTTGGGTCTTTGTTGCTGCATGCGGGCTTTCTCCAGTTGCAGCGAGTGGGGGCTACTCTTAGTTGCGGTGCACAGGCTTCTCATTGCAGTGGCTTCTCTTGTTGTGGAGGATGGGCTCTAGGCACACGGGCTTCAGTAGTTGCGGCATGCGGGCTCAGTAGTTGTGGCTCACGGGCTCTAGAGCACAGGCTCAGTAGTTGTGCACACGGGCTTAGTTGCTCCGCGGCATGTGGGATCTTCCCGGACCAGGGCTCAAACCCGTGTCCCCTGCATTGGCAGGCGGATTCTTAACCACTGCGCCACCAGGGAAGTCCTAACAATTATTTTTAGAAATGAATTAAAAGTTTAAAGTCTTCAGTTATCACTTCAAGAGATACTTCCCCTCACTGTTTTCTTAATTGAGCAGTCCTCTTTAGTTAAAGGCCATACATGGTGTACGGGTGCAGTGATAGTACTGAGAACAGTGGGAAACATTATAGGATACTAAGGTATCCTCATCTCAGCTCCTGTCACTTGGTCCTTGTAGCCCTACGGATAGCTTACCATTTCTACACCAAAGCATATACAATGTTTTGGGACGAACCTTCATCTAGAATTTGAGGGCCTATTCACTACCTAATGTTAAATGCATGTGATTTTAAAACCTCAATATACAATAATGCCCTTTCAATTTTAAAATATCAATATTATGAAACAATGTTGCATTGGATTTATGGCACTTCAAAGGAAAAGTTGCACCACTGTATTTTATTGTTCTTCCTTTTACACATCCCCACAGTTTACAGTACCTGGCCAGCATATCTAAAATTTCATTCCTCATGTAGTTGTTGCAGCAAGTATTCTGATCAACAACGTCAACAGTCAGAGGGGGCCATTTGTTCTGCTGAAGTGAGGCATAACTATTCCGGGTCTGAAATTCTCCAATCCACAAGATAATGCTGAACCAATCATGGCGAGCTGTGAGGTATCTCCAGAGGGCTTCGGGAGAATATGATTTGTATTCTATATTAAGAACAAAATACATTTTAAAATAGCGATGAATGATGATTACTGACACAAAACTCAACACTAATTGAGTAAATATGATGATCTGGACAAATATTTATATAACAGATGAATTATTCAGGCCCTCTGCTTCTTTTACTATTTTCCTCTTTTGTGGTGTTGTTCATTTTATAATCGATATATCAGCTGGAGGAAGAGCTAAATGTTTCTTCTCATTACTACAGTGGTTAAATGAAACTTGGAAATTATCTGTGTGTTTCATTTACCTTTTCAGCCCTCTTTTTCCCTTTTCTTTTCCTTAATATAAATAAAAACTCTGGCTGTAATAATAAACATGAATTTGACACCCTATGAATTACCACTGTTTGCCAGTGTTACATATTCCCCAGAGCCCTGGTATGATACAGATCCTCAGTTTAAATAAGAAGAAACCAAAGACTATTTGGAAAAACAAAGAATGTCACTCTGAGGCTGGGCAGAGAACTCTTAGCCTTGAAATCTCAATTCACTGAACCATGTGACTTTTCTCTTTCACTATCACATTATAAATCCCTTACAAAAACCTCAAGATAAGAAAAAGGGCTCAGTGTAATGACTTACATTTTAAAGTAACTGAATATATTTTTCCCCCAAAAGGAATTCTAAAATGAGGACACACCAAACTATTCAAATACCAATGTCTAATTTAATCCTCATTCACTATGTTCAGATTTTAGGCTCTTTCACACTTGCCTTCTGGACTTATCCTGGGGAGAAGGATGGATTCTTGTGTTAGTTGATTCCACCACTGAGCCCAAGTTAACACAATTCTGTGATCTTGCTTGTTAAGTTTATCTGTATCTTTATGATCATATTTCAGGAATGAGTCCAAAACAGACTTGTGCTTGAAAAAATCTTGTTCCTTTATCGAATACCTAAAAGAGTGATATGAAATTTTTTTAATTTTGGAGGAAAAAGCATCATTCTTTTTTCTCTGCTCAAGAAAGTTCTACTCTTCTGGGGAACACAAAATTCAATACTCTTAATTTTGTATTTATTATCTTAAAAATATATATCTGATTATGCACATATTGAAATGACAGGGAATTCCTAAGTCCCTTCTAGATGATACAAGTTTTATCTTCATAAGGAATGTAAGCTCAGTTCCACATAAGAAGTCCATGCTAACAATTATAAGCTAAGCTTTGTCTACAATATTCTTCCCATGTTATAAAAAGAGGGCTAATGAGACTACCTGGGAAAAGACTGGATCTGCATATTTTCTTGGAAAGGTCCTGAATAAAACTTCTCAACTTGATGCACGAAGTCTATAGTTCTTTTTTCTTCTTCAGAAAAATAATTTTTTTCTTTTAAAATTTCAACCTTGAATAAAAAGTAATTAAAGCAGTGACCTCACAAAAATCAAGAACATTTGCAAAACAAATGTCATGATATTAAATATCATTTAAGAATTGTGTTTTGAATTTTTGAGGCAATGTATGTATTTACACAAATTTTCCTTTACCACAAATGCAAAATGATCATTTAAAAAGACAAAAGAATTGTCATACTTTTACTTACTGGGCATTAGTTGAATATTAAAATAATTCGTTTTGAAGTTTCACCAACATTTACTAGAAAATGTAAACTACTTAGTCTCACCTTTACCTACCAAAAAGTCCCGTATGTTTTTATCAGTTGTATAGAAACATATCTTGAGCAACTGGTCTTTTACGTTAAAGCCCTGAAGTAAACACAGAAAATCAAGAAAACTTACATTTTGTAATGGAGCTATTTTGAACATAAATATATGTTAAATACAGAAGTACTCTATTATAGACATATGCCTTGTTAGAATTCCACAACTTTTCAGCTCTTGTAAACATTCATTTTCTACATTTATCATGCATATTTACTGCCTATGCCTAAAGTCCTTAAGGCACTTTGTTTGCCAGAAGAAAGGCAGCACATAGAACAATTTAGGGTAATGCCAGGCGACCATAGTACCAAAACTACAGCTATCTGCTATGATGATTCACTTGAAGACAAAAGCCTGTGTAAATAAAAACCTTTACATAGTTTCACTCCTCTGAACTTCCAGAAAGTTACCGTGGGCAAGACCTCAACCACACAGATGAGGCCCAGATCTCAGCTTAGTCCAAGAACCCCACCTCTAGGACATTCCCTTCTCAAATGAAGTAAAACCATGGAACACAAAGCAAAGGTAAAAGCCACTGGAAAGTTCAAATGGAGATATAAGAGGTCACATAAACAATAAAGAATGTCCCCCAACAAATAATGACGTCCTGTGCATGCTCTGACATGTGTGAAATCTTTTATGAGAAACACTGTCTCCTTCTAACCAAAGTACCATATCTAACAGAGAACAAATGATGGAAATGCCAATCAAAAAATCTCCTCAAGAAAGTTCTTAGTACCAAAGAATGTTTCCCAGTATTACTGTCATAATTTCCTAGTAAAAGTTACACAGATTTCTTAGTTTGTGACACATCTATGAATACAAGTCAATTTTTATATCAACCAGAAATTATATTAAATACATAAGAGAACTTCTCTTACATTAGAGACTTTATGATCAAACAGATTATGCCACTTACCATATTCTTCAAAAGCTCAGAGGCTTCCTTTATATTATTCTTTTTCAAATTGTCAAAGACCAAATCTAGGCCTATTCTAATCAACTCCTCGAGTCTTTGAGCAGAATGACTGTTAATCCTGAAGAAAGTTTGTGCCTCTGGTATTTTGTTGTTTAAAATGGCATTGGCAATAACTTCCTAGGAAAGATGGAAGGAAGAAAAATATTTGCTTTTTGAGTTCCTTTTTATTACCTTATTATGATTATCAACATGGGACTTATACATTTACTGAGTACCTCAATAAGGGACTTTTACTGAAAACCTTCTACTAGATTTGGGGCTTTGCACAGGGGACATGAATTGACCAAAAGATGGACTCTGCTCTCTAGGAGGTTTTAGACTAGTAGAAGAAATGCAAATAAAGCACTGATTATAGTACTGTATGATAAGGGTGATGATATAGGTATTCCAGGGTTCCAGAGAGGAGGGTCCAGAAAAGGAACATCTAAATAAGACAGATGAAAAAAAAAGAAAAGGTTTCCTAGTAGAGATGACTGATGAAGTAAAAGTTTTAAAGACAAGTATGTGTTACATACGTTTATTGAAAAAAGAACATGTGTTCCAAAAAAGAGAGAATATTATATGCAGAGGCATAAAGGCAAGAAACAGTATCAAGCATTCAGAGAACTCCAAATTACTTAATATAACTGGAGAAAAAGCTGAAGAGAGTAGCAGGCGAGACTTGAAAGAAAAGCAAAGGCTCCATCATAAAGGGCATTGTGTGTGTGAGATGGATTTTATCCTGAAACTTATGCAGAGCCACTGAAGGATCTTAAAAGCATGGGTGATATAATCATATATATATTTTAGGAAGATATATATGTTTTAAAAAGAACATGCATTCATATGCATGTTTTTGGAGACAGCGTCCACAGCTTTCATCAAAGTGGACTGTGACCTCCCCCAAAATTAGAAATCAATGATTATGAGTAAAAAGAGCAGAAGACCACGGATGAAGCCACGGAGCACATTAAAAGAGGGGAAAACAGGAAATGAAACCTGCGAAGGAGACGGGAAGAGAGACGCCCAAAAGAGTGGAAGGAAAATCAAGTAATTTTTGGCTAGAGAATGATTAAGAGACAGAAAATGCAGTCACAGCAGGTCCTTCCCTACCCTTCCACCCCAAGAAGAGCAGTCTTGTGAACCTGGCAGCATCTCAACCGTATCAACTTTCAAACCCTATCAATTCTGATCCTCTGGGTTTAAGCTATTCTGGCTTTTGTCTTTCCAATGCCAACACTCTCCAAGAGGTTAGAGGAATTCTTCCAGTCCCTAGTCAGGAAAAGCATCAGAGTTTGGCTGTATTAACTTACACTATAAAAAGAAAGGCAAGTTGACAAATACAGGAAACTTAATTTACAAAATATCTTAACTAGAATCTGAGATAGGACTCGAATATACTTCTAAGCAATAATGTCATAAAATAAAATTTTCCTAAGATAGAATCAACAGCAGCAATTTGATTTATTCAAGGGTCAGGCAGAATGCATAAGTCCAAAGTGCCAGGCCCTAGACATTGAAGGAGTGACAGTTCACAATGAGTTTGGGGTTGGGTGTTTGTCCCTGGATCCAAATGGGCAGATCTGGCATAAAGAGGGAGCCTATCTGTGTTCTGAATTAAATAAATGAAACTTGTAGACATAAATTTGAAGTTGTGCCCAGAGATCCAAAAATCTATAAAACCTAAAACCCTTGCCAAAGATTCTGAATCACAAGTGTACAGATTCTAAATTCTGTTTCTTCTATCGTTTTCTCAGATCCTCTAAATCTGGCAAATAAAAGAAGTGATAATTACTCATATTTACCTCAATGCTGAGCTTCTCCCATATATTGCTCTCCTTTACTTTGGGGACATTTTCATTTACATCATATTCATCTATAGCATCTGTTAGCTTCCAAGGAAACTTTATCATGAAGGTTCGGAGTTCATTAATGTAGTTGGTCAAAATGTTCACTCCTTTCTGTAGATGTTCATCTAGCCCTATGGAAAACACCAATGTGCCAATTTCATGTACATAAATGTGTGTGTGTGTGTGCGTGCACGCAGACAGAATAAACCATGAGCTATTATAATTATAAAGAAGTTTACAAAATGGGAAAATTCAAACTCAGCGTTTTCATGTCAAACAGAAAATCTCTGAGCTTTCTCCTATTTACAAGTACGTCCATGTTTTAATATAACCCTTTTCACCCTCTTCACAATGATTAGTTCTTTCTGCCAAATTTCCCAGTATTAAAACCCAATTCACTCACTCAGTTACACACTGACTTTACCCAACCTAAGCAAATGGCACTCCCCGGCTTATGCTCTCTCACGCAATAGGACCACTTATATCTCTGTCCTGACATAAGAATGGGCTAATTATCCCCTTCTTTGCTGCTGTTCTTACCTTCATTGTGAATAAAAAGCTCCTTTATTTGTTTGTTAAGGAAAGACAGTGTAAGATTAAGCAATTGTTCTGAAAAGTGTTTGCTCTGGGTTTCAGAATCATTTTCTCTAATTGCTGAGCAAAGTAAATTCAATGCTGGTGTCAGCTCTTCCACATCTGAGGAAAAACCAAAGAAAGGAACATGAAGAACACTAGGACACTCCCAGTAAAATTAACCTATCCAGAAATACCACGCTGCAATATCTTAAAACATAAGACAAAGACTGATGTCTTATTCTCAAAAAGCTCACAAAACTTTCATGAAGTCTCATTACTTGCAAACTTTAGTTACTCTACTTACTACTAGTCATCATTTACTGGTACCACTAGTAACTACGATTTTGCTGACCAACGACTATATTTTAAATACTGTACTTGGTGTTTTATAAATGCTATCTCATTTATTCCATTTAACAACCTGAGAGGTAGGTGTTATAGCCCCCTTTCCACAGATGAGGAAACTGAGGTTTAGAGCGGATAAATAACTTGTCCAAGCTAATTTGAAAGTAAGTGGCACAGACAAAATTTGAATTTAAGCCTGTCTGATTCCAAAACCATTCTCTTAAACACACAGGTGAAAGCAAGGCCCCTGAATCCTCTATTTGCCAGCTGCAAATAAATAAAATGATTGCTGTTTATCTTAGCATTGGCCCCACCTCTAGAATTGTACCTGTGTGAGAATGATGGGAAACACGGATTTTTACCCTGAGAAAGCAGGTAAAGTTAGTCCTATGCTTCTTGTTTCCAGATCCATCCCCACCTTTTAAGGAAAAGCAGTGCAGCTGAGAGTGGAGTAAGGAGTAATCACTGACCACCCAACAGCAGAAGTGAGTAATGACCATATAATCGTTGATGGAGTCCCCCTCAACACCACAAACCAGGCCTTTCTCTATAAATTCAAACAGACTTAAAAAAAACAATGGAGCATAAATAAGTTAGCAATTCAAGAGGGAGGAGACCAAACTCTGCACACGAAACAAAAGAGAATGTTTTTAAAAAGAAAATTTCTAATCCACATTATCAGTAAGGACTAATGTTAAATTGATAGAAAAATTAGGTTGTCATTTTCTCCACTTAAGAGTACAAATTGGTGAAACTTTTCTGGAGGATAATTTATAAAAAAATTTAAGAATGTAAATTGTGTGTCTCTTTGACCTGTGAATTCCACATCTAGAAATTAATCCCAATAATTGTACATATGGGAAATTACACAAACACACAGCATTTATAGCACATTGCCAATAATAGTAAAAATCAGAATCAACCTAAATGTGTAATAGGAGTTTGGTTGGGTAAATTATGGTACAGCCCATACAATGAAATTCTATGCCACCATAAATACTAGGTATATCTATCATTATCAAGAAAGATGTCTGTAACATATGATCAAGTAAAAAAAAAAAAAGCAGATTATAAAACTTTATGTACAAGGGAAAACACACTTTATTACCCTGTCCCTCTAAAGAGAGGATTTGCATGACTACCTGGTCCAAGAAGAAAAGCAGAGCTCCCATTTATTAAAAATGAAAGCCGAGTTGGGGTATTATGAGCACTCGCACTCCTGAATTCCTTGCTTGGTGCCCTACAATAAACGCTGTGCTTTCCTTCACCACAACTGGGGATTAGCTAGGAGATTAATCAAGATGGCAGAGTAGAAGGATGTGCTCTCACTCCCTCTTGTGAGAACACCAGAATCACAACTAGCTGCTGGACAATCATCGACAGGAAGACACTGGAACTCACCAAAAGAGATACCCCACATCCAAAGACAAAGGAGAAGCCACAATGAGACGGTAGGAGGGGCGCAATCAGAGTAAAATCAAATCCCATAACTGCTAGGTGGGTGACTCACAGACTGGCGAACACTTATACCACAGAAGTCTACCCACTGGAGTGACGGTTCTGAGCCCCATGTCAGGCTTCCCAACCTGGGGGTCCGGCAACGGGAGAAGGAATTCATAGAGAATTAGACTTTGAAGCCTAGTGGGAACTGACTGCAGGACTCCGACAGGACTGGGGGAAACAGAGACCCCACTCTTGGAGGGCGCACACAAAATAGTGTGCACATCGGGACCCAGGGGAAGGAACAGTGACCCCGGGGGAGACTGAACCAGACCTACCTGCTAGTGTTGGAATGTCTCCTGCAGAGGTGGGGGGTGGCTCTGTTTCACCGTGGGGACAAGGACACTGGCAGCAGAAGTTCTCGGAAGTACTCCTTGGCATGAGCCCTCCCAGAGTCTGTCATTAGCCCCACCAAAGAGCTCAGGTAGGCTCCAGTGTTGGCTTGCCTCAGGCAAAACAACCAACAGGGAAGGAACCCAGCCCCACCCATCAACAGTCAAGTGGATTAGAGTTTTACAGAGCTCTGACCACCACAGCAACAGTCAGCTCTACCCACCACCAGAGCCTCCCATCAAGTCTCTTAGATAGCCTCAAACACCAGAGGGCAGCCAGCAGAAGCAAGAAAAACTACAATCCTGCAGCCTGTGGAACAAAAACCACATTCACAGAAACACAGGCAAGATGAGAGGGCAGAGGGTTATATACCAGATGATGGAACAAGATAAAACCCCAGAAAAACAACTAAATGAAGTGGAGATAGGCAACCTTCCAGAAAAAGAATTCAGAATAATGACAGTGAAGATGATCCAAGACCACAGAATAAGAATGGAGGCAAAGATCGAGAAGATGCAAGAAATGCTTAACAAAGACCTAGAAGAATTAAAGAACAAACAAACAGAGATGAACAACACAATAACTGAAATGAAAACTACACTAGAAGGAATCAATAGCAGAATAACTGAGGCAGAAGAACGGATAAGTGACCTGGAACACAGAATGGTGGAATTCACTGCTGTGGAACAGACTAAAGAAAAAAGAATGAAAAGAAATGAAGACACCCTAAGAGACCTCTGGGACAACATTAAACGCAACAACATTCGCATTATAGGGGTCCCAGAAGGAGAAGAGAGAGAGGAAGGACCAGAGAAAATATTTGAAGAGATTATAGTCGAAAACTTCCCTAACATGGGAAAGGAAATAGCCACCCAAGTTCAGGAAGCGCAGCAAGTCCCATACAGGATAAACCCAAGGAGAAACACGCCGACACACAAGTAATCAAATTGGCAAAAATTAAAGACAAAGAAAAATTATTGAAAGCACCAAGGGAAAAACGACAAATAACATACAAGGGAACTCCCATAAGGTTAACAGCTGATATCTCAGCAGAAACTCTAAAGCCAGAAGGGAGTGGCATGATATACTTAAAGTGATGAAAGGGAAGAACCTACATCCAAGATTACTCTACCCGGCAAGGATCTCATTTAGATTTGATGGAGAAATCAAAAGCTTTACAGACAAGCAAAAGCTAAGAGAATTCAGCACCACCAAACCAGCTCTACAACAAATGCTAAAGGAACTTCTCTAAGTGGGAAACACAAGAGAAGAAAAGGACCTACAAAAACAAACCCAAAACAATTAAGAAAATGGTCAAAGGGACATACATATCGATAATTACCTTAAACGTGAATGGATTAAATGCTCCAACCAAAAGACACAGGCTTGCTGAATGGATACAAAGACAAGACCCATATATATGCTGTCTATAAGAGACCCACTTCACACCTAGGGACACATACAGACTGAAAGTGAAGGGATGGAAAAAGATATTCCATGCAAATGGAAATCAAAAGAAAGCTGGAGTAGCTATACTCATATCAGATAAAATAGACTTTAAAATAAAGAATGTTACAAGAGACAAGGAAGGACACTACATAATGATCAAGGGATCAATCCAAGAAGAAGATATAACAATTATAAATATATATGCACCCAACATAGGAGCACCTCAAAACATAAGGCAACTGCTAACAGCTATAAAAGAGGAAATCGACAGTAACACAATCATAGTGGGGGACTTTAACACCTCACTTACACCAATGGACAGATCATCCAAAATGAAAATAAATAAGGAAACACAAGCTTTAAATCACACAATAGACCAGATAGATTTGATTGATATTTATAGGACATCCCAACCAAAAACAGCAGATTACACGTTATTCTCAAGTACGCATGGAACATTCTCCAGGATAGATCACAACTTGGGTCACAAATCAAGCCTCAGTAAATTTAAGAAAATTGAAATCATATCAAGCATCTTTTCTGACCACAACGCTATGAGATTAGAAATGAATTACAGGGAAAAAAACGTGAAAAGAACAAACACATGGAGGCTAAACAATACGTTACTAAATAACCAAGAGATCACTGAAGAAATCAAAGAGGAAATCAAAAACTACCTAGAGACAAATGACAATGAACACACGACGATCCAAAACCTATGGGATGCAGCAAAAGCAGTTCTAAGAGGGAAGTTTATAGCTATACAAGCCTACCTAAAGAAACAAGAAAAATCTCAAGTAAACAATGTAACATTACACCTAAAGAAACTAGAGAAAGAAGAACAAACAAAACCCAAAGTTAGCAGAAGGAAAGAAATCATAAAGATCAGAGCGGAAATAAATGAAATAGAAACAAAGAAAACAATAGCAAAGATCAAGAAAACTAAAAGCTGCTTCTTTGAGAAGATAAACAAAATTGATAAGCCATTAGCCAGACTCATCAAGAAAAAGAGGGAGAGGACTCAAATCAATAAAATTAGAAATGGAAAAGGAGAAGTTACAACAGACACCACAGAAATACAAAGCATCCTAAGAGACTACTACAAGCAACTGTATGCCAATAAAATGGACAACCTGGAAGAAATGGACAAATTCTTAGAAAGGTATAACCTTCCAAGACTGAACCAGGAAGAAACAGAAAATATGAACAGACCAATCACAAGTAATGAAATTGAAACTGTGATTAAAAATCTTCCAACAAACAAAAGCCCAGGACCAGATGGCTTCACAGGTGAATTCTATCAAACATTTAGAGAAGAGCTAACACCCATCCTTCTCAAACTCTTCCAAAAAATTACAGAGGAAGGAACACTCCCAAACTCATTCTATGAGGCCACCATCACCCTGATACCAAAACCAGACAAAGATACTACAAAAAAAGAAAATTACAGACCAATGTCACTGATGAATATAGATGCAAAAATCCTCAACAAATTACTAGCAAACAGAATCCAACAACACATTAAAAGGATCATACACCACGGTCAAGTGGGATTTATCCCAGGGATGCAAGGATTCTTCAATATACGCAAATCAATCAATGTGACACACCATATTAACAAATTGAAGAATAAAAACTATATGATCATCTCAATAGATGCAGAAAAAACTCTTGACAAAATTCAACACCCATTTATGATAAAAACTCTCCAGAAAGTGGGCATAGAGGGAACCTACCTCAATATAATAAAGGCCATATACGACAAACCCACAGCAAACATCACTGTCAACGCTGAAAAACTGAAAGCATTTCCTCTAAGATCAGGAATAAGACAAGGATGTCCACTCTCAACACTATTATTCAACATAGTTTTGGAAGTCCTAACCACGGCAATCAGAGAAGAAAAAGAAATAAAAGGAATCCAAATTGGAAAAGAAGAAGTAAAACTGTCACTGTTTGCAGATGACATGATACTATACATAGAGAATCCTAAAAATGCCACCAGAAAACTACTAGACCTAATCAATGAATTTGGTAAAGTTGCAGGATACAAAATTAATGCACAGAAATCTCTGGCATTCCTATACACCAATGATGAAAAATCTGAAAGAGAAATTAAGGAAACACTCCCATTTACCATTGCAACAAAAAGAATAAAATACCTAGGAATAAACCTACCTAGGGAGACAAAAAACCTGTATGCAGAAAACTATAAGACAGTGATTAAAGAAATTAAAGATGATACCAACAGATAGAGAGATATACGATGTTCTTGGATTGGAAGAATCAATATTGTGAAAATGACTATACTACCCAAAGCAATCTACAGATTCAATGCAATCCCTATCAAATTACCAATGGCATTTTTTACGGAGCTAGAACAAATCATCTTAAAATTTGTATGGAGACACAAAAGACCCCGAATAGCCAAAGCAGTCTTGAGGGAAAAAAACGGAGCTGGAGGAATCAGACTCCCTGACTTCAGACTATACTACAGAGCTACAGTAATCAAGACAATATGGTACTGGCACAAAAACAGAAACATAGATCAATGGAACAAAATAGAAAGCCCAGAGATAAACCCACGCACCTATGGTCAACTAATCTATGACAAAGGAGGCAAAGATATACAACGGAGAAAAGACAGTCTCTTCAATAAGTGGTGCTGGGAAAACTGGACAGCTACATGTAACAGAATGAAATTAGAACACTCCCTAACACCATACACAAAAATAAACTCAAAATGGATTCGAGGCCTAAATGTAAGATCGGACACTATAAAACTCTTAGAGGAAAACATAGGAAGAACACTCTTTGACATAAATCACAGCAAGATCTTTTTTGATCCACCTCCTAGAGTAATGGAAATAAAAACAAAAATAAATGGGAACTAATGAAACTTCAAAGCTTTTGCACAGCAAAGGAAACCATAAACAAGACGAAAAGACAACCCTCAGAATGGGAGAGAATATTTGCAAACGAATCAACAGACAAAGAATTAATCTCCAAAATATATAAACAGCTCATTCTGCTCAATATTAAAGAAACAAACAACCCAATCCAAAAATGGGCAGAAGACCTAAATAGACATTTCTCCAAAGAAGACATACAGATGGCCAAGAAGCACATGAAAAGATGCTCAACATCATTAATTATTAGAGAAATGCAAATCAAAACTACAATGAGGTATCACTTCACACCAGTTAGAATGGGCATCAGAAAATCTACAAACAACAAATGCTGGAGAGGGTGTGGAGAAAAGGGAACCCTCTTGCACTGTTGGTGGGAATGTAAATTGATACAGCCACTATGGAGAACAATATGGAGGTTCCTTAAAAAACTAAAAATAGAATTACCATATGATCCAGCAATCCCACTACTGGGCATATACCCAGAGAAAACCGTAATTCAAAAAGACACATGCACCCCAATGTTCATTGCAGCACTATTTCCAATAGCCAGGTCATGGAAGCAACCTAAATGCCCATTGACAGACGAATGGATAAAGAAGTTGTGGTACATATATACAATGGAATATTACTCAGCATAAAAAGGAACGAAACTGGGTCATTTGTTGAGACGTGGATGGATCTAGAGACTGTCATACAGAGTGAAGTAAGTCAGAAAGAGAAAAACAAATATTGTATATTAACGCATGTATGTGGAACCTAGAAAAATGGTACAGATGAACCGGTTTGCAGGGCAGAAGTTGAGACACAGATGTAGAGAACAAACGTATGGACACCAAGGGGGGAAAACCGCGGTGGGGTGGGGATGGTGGTGTGCTGAATTGGGAGATTGGGATTGACATGTATACAATGATGTGTATAAAATTGATGACTGATTAAAAAATAAATAAATAAATAAATAAATGAAAGCCAAAGTCTTGAAAAGAAGTGTTGGTAATGTAGCAAAAAAGCAGAAGAGTCAGGCTGGAAAGTCTTATAACAAGTCCCAGTCCCCAACTCAGCCAGCTGCACTGCCACTATACATCAATATCTCAGACAACTGCAAGAGTGGGAAATTTTTGCAAATGAATTTTATTCTCTTTTGAATAAAATTCTGTTGAATTTGAAAGATCATCTCTTCTTTGCATACCAAAAATACAAAGCACAGTACAGGATATGAATAATCAACACCCAACATATGATAAGAACATTTATAGATTCTCACAACTATCTCAAGATTCCAGAAAGTAAATAAAATGTTATGACTGACTCCTGGCAAATAAGTCATCAGAAAACACAACAATAATTTGAAAGTGATTAAAAAGGAAAAATGATAAATACAAATGTAGAAGTCTCTACTCTACTTACGTTTTAAATATGAATGGGATGGAAAGTGATCAAACTGATCAGGTACAGAAGATTTTGAGGATGGACTCAAAAGATTTTCCTTGCTCTTCAAAAAGAAATCTACTGTGTCCAGCTGACGATTTTCTATTCCTGCCTGAGGTGAGAGAAAATCAGAAAAAAATTACAATAGGAAAAAAAATTGGGATACAGATTTTTTAAACTTTACAACTTAATGTACTAACACAAAGAGACACAGGCTATCTTTTTTTTTTAAGATTTTTATTTATTCATTCATTTTTGGCTGCGTCAGGTCTTTAGTTGCAGCACGCGGGATCTTCGTTGAGGCGTGCAGGATCTTTCATCGCGGCACACGGGCTCTTCGTTGCAGCACACAGGCTTCTCTCTAGTTGGAGCATGCGGGTTTTCTCTCTCTAGTTGTGGTGTGCAGGCTCCAGGGTGCGTGGGCTCTGTAGTTGTGGTGTGCGGGTTCCAAAGCACGTGGGCTCTGTAGTTGAGGCGCGTGAGCTCAGTAGTTGTGGCGTGCGGGCTTAGTTGCCCCGCAGCATGTGGGATCTTAGTTTCCTGACCAGGGATCGAATCCGCGCCCGCTGCATTGGAAGGCAAGTTCCTTATCACTGGACCACCAGGGAAGTCCCCACAAGGCTATCTTTATCTTGCAAGAGTACCTGAGTTCTAGTGAGGATTCTGACAATGACCATGTGACTTGGGGCAAGTCTCTGTAACCTTTCTGAACATCAGTTCTGCTTTAGCTCTACCATTCTGTAATTCTAACACCATTCAAAGCTAGGTACTCAGGGATCACCCTCACAGTTATCGTCTATTTGAATTAAAATGTTAAAGCAGTATGATACAAAGTTAAACTGAAAAAGCAGGCTAAATACAGACTCCCATTTCTAAAGTAGGCATCTGAGGAAAGTTTTCTATAAAGAACACGTAAAAATCACAGATTTAAAAATATATATACAGTTGACCCTTGAACAACTCAGGAGTTAGGGATGTTGACCCTCCTGTGCAGTGGAAAACCCATGTATAACTCTACAGTCATCACTCTGAATCAGAGGTTCCACATCCATGTATTCAACCATCCTTGGATTGTGCAGTACTGTAGTACTCACTATTGAAAAAAGTCATCATACAAGTGGACCTGCGCAGCTCAAACCCATGTTGTTCACGGGTCAATTATGTGTGTGTGTTTATAAAATATACCTTTAAATGCTCAGTTGAACTGGAAAGAAAGAGAAAAATCCTCAGAGAGTACAAACAAATCTCTGATGGCCTAAATAAAGCAGGGGCTGAAAAACAGGGCCCACCAACCAAATTCAACTCCTGTCTGTCTTTGTAAACGAAGTTTTATGGGAACATGGCCACATCCGTTCATGTACCTATTGTCAATGGCTATAATGACATATCTGAGTATTTGTAACAGAAATCTTCCTGGAAAGCCTACAATATTTATTCTCTGGTCCTTGACAGAAAAACTTTCACATGCCTAGCCTAAAGCACTGTGCCTAAGAATCACCTGGAGAGCTTATTAAAATGTGGATTGCTGAGCCCATTCCCCAGAGATTCTGATTCTCTAAGTCTGGGGTGGGGCCTGAAAATTTACATTTCTAATAAATCTGCAGGAGATGGTGATGCTGCTGGTCTGGGGACCACACTGAGAGTCAACGGGCTGAAGTTCTGGGTGCTAGGCCAGGCAGGCCAGGTGAGAGGTATTGGTGAAAGTTATGTGTGAAGGAAGAAAAGAGAGGATAAACCTAGGGTCTATGCACAGTGACAATCTCCAAGAGAAGATGAACTAGAAAAATTACTCCACCAGAGGGAGACCATAAACAAACCATGCCTTTGCACTAGGTAGTGAAAGGAAAAACTATATTATGTATGGTTAAATAAGAACATTATTGCTCTTAGGAGATATATGTTAAAGTACTTAGAATGAAAAGTTATGAAGTTTGCAACTTTCAAATAGTTCAGCAAAAATAAGAAGTACACATACAGTCAAAACAAATGTGGCAAAATGTTAACAGTCGGTAAATGGGAAAGAGGTAAATGGATGCTCATTTTACTATTTTTATAATTTTCCTATAAATTTGAAAATTTTCAAAATAACACATTTAAAAATAATGACCAAATAGTAATTCTAGAAATAAAAAAAATAAAAATTGAAACTAGATACTCAGTGGATGTATTTAATACCAGATTAGATATAGCTGAAAAGAGAAGTAACGACCTGAAATAGTGATATAAAGGAATTATCCAAAGACATGAGTTAAGAGAGATTAAGAGAAACTGAGGAAAGTATGAAAATTCTAACTACTTCTGATGGAAGTACCACTGTGACAACTGGAAAACGCATATTCAATTTTCACACACATGGAACATTTATGAAACTGAGTACTTACTAGGCTATACCTGAGTCTCAACAAATTCACTCGTTTGTATGTGGGGGGAGACTAAGGCCAAAACAATGCTGTAATACCACATCATCCTAATTAAACTCACTACATGGACACACTATGTATAAAGACAGAGGCTTTACAGTCACACTGCCTGGGTTGCACCCTGGTGCAACTGCTTAGTGTCCAACTATATCTGTATTAGAATTCACAACCTCTTACTCACAGAAAGATAGACAAGATGAAAAGGCAGAGGGCTACATACCAGATGAAGGAACAAGATAAAACCCCAGAAAAATAACTAAATGAAGTGGAGATAGGCAACCTTCCAGAAAAAGAATTCAGAATAATGATAGTGAAGATGATCCAGGACCTCGGAATAAGAATGGAGGCAAAGATCGAGAAGATGCAAGAAATGTTTAACAAAGACCTAGAAGAATTAAAGAACAAACAAACAGAGATGAACAATACAATAACTGAAATGAAAACTACACTAGAAGGAATCAATAGCAGAATAACTGAGGCAGAAGAACGGATAAGTGACCTGGAACACAGAATGGTGGAATTCACTGCTGCTGAACAGACTAAAGAAAAAAGAATGAAAAGAAATGAAGACACCCTAAGAGACCTCTGGGACAACATGAAACGCAACAACATTCGCATTATAGGGGTCCCAGAAGGAGAAGAGAGAGAGGAAGGACCAGAGAAAATATTTGAAGAGATTATAATCGAAAACTTCCCTAACATGGGAAAGGAAATAGCCACCCAAGTCCAGGAAGCACAGCGAGTCCCATACAGGATAAACCCAAGGAGAAACACGCCGACACACATAGTAATCAAAGTGGCAAAAATTAAAGACAAAGAAAAATTATTGAAAGCACCAAGGGAAAAACGACAAATAACATACAAGGGAACTCCCATAAGGTTAACAGCTGATTTCTCAGCAGAAACTCTACAAACCAGAAGGGAGTGGCAGGATATACTTAAAGTGATGAAAGGGAAGAACCTACAACCAAGATTACTCTACCCAGCCAGGATCTCATTCAGATTTGATGGAGAAATCAAAAGCTTTACAGACAAGCAAAAGCTAAGAGAATTCAGCACCACCAAACCAGCTCTACAACAAATGCTAAAGGAATTTCTCTAAGTGGGAAACACAAGAGAAGAAAAGGACCTACAAAAACAAACCCAAAACAATTAAGAAAATGGTCAAAGGGACATACATATCGATAATTACGTTAAATGTGAATGGATTAAATGCTCCAACCAAAATACACAGGCTTGCTGAATGGATACAAAGACAAGACCCATATATATGCTGTCTACAAGAGACCGACTTCAGACCTAGGGACACATACAGACTGAAAGTGAGGGGATGGAAAAAGATATTCCATGCAAATGGAAATCAAAAGAAAGCTGGAGTAGCTATACTCATATCAGATAAAATAGACTTTAAAATAAAGAATGTTACAAAAGACAAGGAAGGACACTACATAATGATCAAGGGATCAATCCAAGAAGAAGATATAACAATTATAAATATATATGCACCCAACATAGGAGCACCTCAATACATAAGGCAACTGCTAACAGCTATAAAAGAGGAAATCGACAGTAACACAATCACAGTGGGGGACTTTAACACCTCACTTACACCAATGGACAGATCATCCAAAATGAAAATAAATAAGGAAACACAAGCTTTAAATCACACAATAGACCAGATAGATTTGATTGATATTTATAGGACATCCCAACCAAAAACAGCAGATTACACGTTCTTCTCAAGTGCGCATGGAACATTCTCCAGGATAGATCACAACTTGGGTCACAAATCAAGCCTCAGTAAATTTAAGAAAACTGAAATCATATCAAGCATCTTTTCTGACCACAACGCTATGAGATTAGAAATGAATTACAGGGAAAAAAACGTGAAAAGAACAAACACATGGAGGCTAAACAATACATTACTAAATAACCAAGAGATCACTGAAGAAATCAAAGAGGAAATCAAAAAATACCTAGAGACAAATGACAATGAACACACGACGATCCAAAACCTATGGGATGCAGCAAAAGCAGTTCTAAGAGGGAAGTTTATAGCTATACAAGCCTACCTAAAGAAACAAGAAAAATCTCAAGTAAATAAGCTAACTTTACACCTAAAGGAACTAGAGAAAGAAGAACAAACAAAACCCAAAGTTAGCAGAAGGAAAGAAATCATAAAGATCAGAGCGGAAATAAATGAAATAGAAACAAAGAAAACAATAGCAAAGATCAATAAAACTAAAAGCTGCTTCTTTGAGAAGATAAACAAAATTGATAAGCCATTAGCCAGACTCATCAAGAAAAAGAGGGAGAGGACTCAAATCAATAAAATCAGAAATGAAAAAGGAGAAGTTACAACAGACACCGCAGAAATACAAAACATCCTAAGAGACTACTACAAGCAACTCTGTGCCAATAAAATGGACGACCTGGAAGAAATGGACAAATTTTTAGAAAGGTATAACCTTCCAAGACTGAACCAGGAAGAAATAGAAAATATGAACAGACCAATCACAAGTAATGAAATTGAAACTGTGATTAAAAATCTTCCAACAAATAAAAGTCCAGGACCAGATGGCTTCACAGGTGAATTCTATCAAACATTTAGAGAAGAGCTAACACCCATCCTTCTCAAACTCTTCCAAAATATTGCAGAGGAAGGAACACTCCCAAACTCATTCTATGAGGCCACCATCACCCTGATACCAAAGCCAGACAAAGATACTACAAAAAAAGAAAATTACAGACCAATATCACTGATGAATATAGATGCAAAAATCCTCAACAAAATACTGGCAAACAGAATCTAACAACACATTAAAAGGATCATACACCACAATCAAGTGGGATTTATCCCAGGGATGCAAGGATTCTTCAATATACGCAAATCAATCAATGTGATACACCATATTAACAAATTGAAGAATAAAAACCATATGATCATCTCAATAGATGCAGAAATAGCTTTTGACAAAATGCAACACCCATTTATGATAAAAACTCTCCAGAAAGTGGACATAGAGGGAACTTTCCTCAACATAATAAAGGCCATATATGACAAACCCACAGCAAACATCATTCTCAATGGTGAAAAACTGGAAGCATTTCCTCTAAGATCAGGAACGAGAGAAGGATGTCCACTCTCACCACTAGTATTCAACATAGTCTTGGAAGTCCTAACCACAGCAATCAGAGAAGAAAAAGAAATAAAAGGAATACAAATTGGAAAAGAAGAAGTAAAACTGTCACTGTTTGCAGATGACATGATACTATACATAGAGAATCCTAAAAATGCCACCAGAAAACTACTAGAGCTAATCAATGAATTTGGTAAAGTTGCAGGATACAAAATTAATGCACAGAAATCTCTGGCATTCCTATACACCAATGATGAAAAATCTGAAAGAGAAATTATGGAAACACTCCCATTTACCATTGCAACAAAAAGAATAAAATACCTAGGAATAAACCTACCTAGGGAGACAAAAGACCTGTATGCAGAAAACTATGACACTGATGAAAGAAATTAAAGATGATACCAACAGATGGAGACATATACCATGTTCTTGGATTGGAAGAATCAATATTGTGAAAATGACTATATTACCCAAAGCAATCTACAGATTCAATGCAATCCCTATCAAATTACCAATGGCATTTTTTACAGAGCTAGAACAAATCATCTTAAAATTTGTATGGAGACACAAAAGACCCCGAATAGCCAAAGCAGTCTTGAGGGAAAAAAACGGAGCTGGAGGAATCAGACTCCCTGACTTCAGACTATACTACAGAGCTACAGTAATCAAGACAATATGGTACTGGCACAAAAACAGAAACATAGATCAGTGGAACAGGATAGAAAGCCCAGAGATAAACCCACGCACCTATGGTCAACTAATCTATGACAAAGGAGGCAAAGATATACAATGGAGAAAAGACAGTCTCTTCAATAAGTGGTGCTGGGAAAACTGGACAGCTACATGTAAAAGAATGAAATTAGAATACTCCCTAACACCATACACAAAAATAAACTCAAAATGGATTCGAGACCTAAATGTAAGACCGGACACTATAAAACTCTTAGTGGAAAACATAGGAAGAACACTCTTTGACATATATCACAGCAAGATCTTTTTTGATCCACCTCCTAGAGTAATTGAAATAAAAACAAAAATAAACAAATGGGACCTAATGAAACTTCAACGCTTTTGCACAGCAAAGGAAACCATAAACAAGACCAAAAGACAACCCTCAGAACGGGAGAAAATATTTGCAAACGAATCAATGGACAAAGGATTAATCTCCAAAATATATAAACAGCTCATTCAGCTCAATATTAAAGAAACAAACACCCCAATCCAAAAATGGGCAGAAGACCTAAATAGACATTTCTCCAAAGAAGACATACAGATGGTCAAGAAGCACATGAAAAGATGCTCAACATCACTAATTATTAGAGAAATGCAAATCAAAACTACAATGAGGTATCACCTCACACCAGTTAAGAATGGGCATCATCAGAAAATCTACAAACAACAAATGCTGGAGAGGGTGTGGAGAAAAGGGAACCCGCTTGCACTGTTGGTGGGAATGTAAATTGATACAGCCACTATGGAGAACAGTATGGAGGTTCCTTAAAAAACTAAAAATAGATTTACCATATGATCCAGCAATCCCACTACTGGGCGTATACCCAGAGAAAACCGTAATTCAAAAAGACACACGCACCCCAATGTTCATTGCAGCACTATTTCCAATAGCCAGGTCATGGAAGCAACCTAAATGCCCATCGACAGACGAATGGTTAAAGAAGTTGTGGTACATATATACAATGGAATATTACTCAGCCATAAAAAGGAACGAAATTGAGTCATTTGCTGAGACGTGGATGGATCTAGAGACTGTCATACAGAGTGAAGTAAGTCAGAAAGAGAAAAACAAATATCATATATTAATGCATATATGTGGAACCTAGAAAAATGGCACAGATGAGCCGGTTTGCAGGGCAGAAGTTGAGACACAGATGTAGAGAACAGACATATGGACACCAAAGGGGGAAAACTGCGGTGGGTTGGGGATGGTGGTGTGCTGAATTGGGCGATTGGGATTGACATGTATACACTGATGTGTATAAAATTGATGACTAACAAGAACCTGCAGTATAAAAACAAACAAACAAAGAAACAAAAAAAATAAGAATTCACAACCTCTCTGTGTTCCCTCACCTATAAAACGGAAATAATAAACAATATTTATCTATAGATAAGAAAATTAATGAGCTAGCATCTGACGATTAACATTAATATTTAGGAAAAATAACTATAGGAAATAACCTAAGAGTAAACACTACTCCTTCTGAATAATAGATTTATAAGAGACTAATTTTCTTTTTTCTCCCATTCTCAAATTTTCTACAATAAATATTTTGTAGTATATTAAGGTAAGTTTTTCAACAAATGGTGCTGGACTATTGAATATCCACATGCAAAAGAATGAGGTTGGGTCCCTTCCACTGACCGTACACAAAAATTAATCAAAATGCATCAAAGACCTAAACGAAAGAACTAAAACTATAAAACTCTTATAAGAGTAAATCTTCATGACCTCAGAATAGGCACTGGTTTCTTAGATATGACACCAAAAGCCCAAGTGACCAAAAAAAAAAAAAAAAAAAAAAACCCCAAAAAACAAGAAAAAAGGTAAACTAACTTCATCAAAATTAAAAACTTTTGTGTTTCAAAGGACACCATCAAGAAGGTGAAAAGACAACCCATAAAAACAGGAGAAAATATTTACAAATCATATATCTCATAAAGGTCTAGAATATAGAAAGAACTCTTAGAATTCAAAAATAAAAACAAATAACTCAATTACAAAATGAACAAAGGATTTAAGTAGACATTTCTCCAAAGAGATACACACATGGCCAGTAAGCATTTGAAAACATGTTCAACACATTAGTCATTAGGAAATGCAAGTCAAAACCACAACGAGATACCACTTCACTTTGACTTCACAGCTAGTAGGATGGCTATGATAATAAAAAATTGGACAATAACAAGTTTTGGTGAGAATGGAGAGCTACAGGAACTCCCACACATTGCTGGTGGGAATGTAAAATAGTGTAACCACTGTGAAACTGTGAAACTGTGAAAACAGTTTGGTGGTTCTTCAGAAAGTTAAATGACTTCATAATTCCACTGCCAGGTGTATACCCAAGAGAAATAAACACACATGACGACACAAAAACTAGTACACCACCTTTCATCGCAGGATAATTCCTAACAGCCAAAAAGGAAAAACCACCTAAATGTCCATCGACTGATGAATGGATAAAAAACATCTGCTTTATCCACATAATGGAATGTTATTCAGCCATAAAAACAAATGAAGTACTGACACATGCGACATGGATGAGCCTTGAAAACATGCCAAATGACAGAAGCCAGTCATGAAAGGCCACATTTTTTATAATTCCATTTATATGAAATTGTCAGAACAGGAAAATCCAGAGACAGAAACGAGATTAAGTGTTTAGAAATTAGGGTTTGTGAGGAATTGGGAGTGATTGCTAATGGGTATGCTGTTTCTCTTTGGGGTGATGAAAATGTTCTGGAATTACACAGGATGGTTGTATAACTCTGAATATACTAAAACCCACTGAATTGTACATTAGATAGGTGAATTTTATGGTATGTGAATTATATCTCAATAAAGCTGCCACTAAAAAAACAGTCTGGTACATAACATTATTAACTTCCAGTTTTCGACCTTGCTGGGCTGTGCGCTACAGTAGAAAGTGCCCTGATTTTGATTCTAGACCCTGCCTTATTAGTATGGCTATGGGCCACTCACTCAACCCTTCTGAGCCTTACGTTTTTCATCTGTAAAATGAAATGAATAAAAACTACCCAACCCATCGCATGTGGTTATTTTAGCACAATTTAGAGAATTCATAAAAAAGTTTGTGAACTAGGGCTTCCCTGGTGGCGCAGTGGTTGAGAATCTGCCTGCTAATGCAGGGGACACGGGTTCGAGCCCTGGTCTGGGAGGATCCCACATGCCGCGGAGCGGCTGGGCCCGTGAGCCACGGCTGCTGAGCCTGCGCTTCTGGAGCCTGTGCCCCGCGACGGGAGGGGCCGCGATAGTGAAAGGCCCGCGCACCGCGATGAAGAGCGGTCCCCGCACCGCGATGAAGAGTGGCCCCCACTTGCCGCAACTGGAGAAAGCCCTCGCACGAACCAAAGACCCAGCACAGCCAAAAATAATAAATAAATAAATAAATAAATAAATAAATAAATAAATAAATAAAAATTAAAAAAAAAAAAAAAAAGTTTGTGAACTATAAAATGCTACATAAATTCAGGTATGTCACTACCACAGCTGGATTAGAGGATTACGGGCTATAGAGTAGGAATAAGAGATCACTCCTGCTTGAGCTTTCCATAGCTTGTTTCCACTTCATTTATTCTCATCAGCTTATTGTTGCCTCCAACTCTCGTAACTTTTTCTTTCTTAAATAGTGTTTATTATAATCTTTTATCTTTTAAAGCCAAAAAGGGTAAACTGCTAAGCAAAATTAGGGTAAAAAAACCACCAAAACTAACCAAATGGATGGGTAGAGGCTACAGATCCTTTGCTGCTAAGTTAAATGAATCTCCGAAATTGTTAGTCAAATAAGGGTAGATGACAGAAAATAACCAAGCAAAGTTCTACAGACATTTAATTCTGTTACCTCTAGTGCATGTATGGGAATGGAGCACCTCCCCCAACCATTGAGATGGCAAAGAGAGTCCACAGTGCTGGCACTTCCATGGATCATTAGCCTATTTAAAAATTCCTCTTGAGTCAAACCAAACAAAATCAGAGAGAGTCCACCTTCTATAAGAAAAAAAAGTTAGCTTTAATAAATTATTAGGAGTTAGGTTTTAGGGTTATGACAGGAATTTCTAATTACTCAATACTTCAGCATTGTAATTACAAATAGATTTATTGGGTACTAGTAACTAATGACCTGAAGTAATAAATTCATCATGATTTTTCAAAGAATGTTATTTTTAAAAACAGTAACTGCAAGACAAATTCTCATAAGAACAATGCATCCTATGAAATAACATTGAACCTCTCTTTTCTACATTGTACTATATTGCACAATCAATACCTGGAACCTTTAACTATTTACCGAGATGTCAGATTTCTGGTTTACTAAAATAAAACAATTAATAGCATCCTCTTGACACAAAGAAATACATGATTACCAAAATTGAGATACTGAAGAAGAAACACATGGTTAGTTCAATGAGAACACTCAGTAGCTTTATAGGAGGTTATGGCATAAATGCTGAATCAATGTATATCTGACACACCAAACCCAAATGCCTATGGGACCAAACAGGTGGGGAGAAGAAGTGCAAGAAAACCTAACCTGAAAGAAACTAACCCATCTAAGAGCACTGAAATTTGACTCCAATCCATAAATTACTATGAGGGATGAGGGGCAGTGTGGCAGATCTTTTAATTCGCGTGAAACCCTCTAATTTTACATGTTTATAATAAATAAAATATTTTTTAAAAAGCCTAGGTAGTGTAGGCCAAACAAAATGAATCTGAGTTCATGCATGGCCCACGAGCTAACAGCTTGCAACCTTTGCCTGTACAGACTGAAGTCCCATGAACGACTCGCTGGGTTAAAACCAACCTTTCTTACTCTTAAACTCTTCCTGACTCAGTCCTAGCATTTAGCTGAGCAGAAATCACCTTAATTAAAAATCAAACACATGAGACAACATTACTGAGAGTAACACCAAATTTTCTCCATCAAAGCCTAGGCTTAGAGGAGTAGGCACCACCACCACCCGGGCAGCAGAAGTAAAATAGATCAGAGAGCACCTCTCAGCATGGATTTCAACCTGATACAAGACATTCTCACCTGTCAAAACAAGGCACAGTTGCTGGTCTCCACCACTGTCTACAGGAATACACTTCTTGCCCAGCGAAAAACACTGCATGCTCTGGGTCTCCAAATCCCACAGGACAATGGTACAGCCCGTCCTTTCAACTGCCCAAGTAAACAGCGCAGTGAAGCCTGTCACAGACATACATGTAAGCTCAAGGGGTTCCTCCTGTTCACTGATGTGTATTCTTTTCCATGATCTTCCTGAATCACTGGTCTTGGCAGGACCTTTCTGTGGAAAACTATACTGGCTGCACATTACATCCTGTGGAGTGAAGGCCCAGTTTGGCACACTGGTACTGTGGTTACCAGGGGGCTCCAAATGCAAAATATCCTGGAACCACGGAGCACAACAGGTACCTTCCAGCTTGGAGTTCTTTATTGTTTCATTCAGTGATGACAGCTGGGCTTTCCAAGACCTGGAAGATAGGGCAGAACTTACATCTGTGACAGTGAAAGGCACAAAGCAAAGCACTAAACCAAGCAAAGATGCACTTAGGAAAATAAAAGTGTCTACCTCTGTAAAGACTTTTAGTGAAAAGGCACAGTATCAGCATGACAAAAAATGGAAATAATGAAGTAAATCCAAAAAGGAGGTTTCTGTACCGATCAACTTGGAAGGAAAACTTGGTCAGTTTCATGTTGTAGTCAGAATTAACAGGATCATCTTCATCTATCCCCTTAGGGCCTTCAATAGGAATGTCTTCTAGTGTTCTTTCACATAGTAGGTGTCCTGGGTATTGCCTATGTTTTAAAAACAATAGTCATGGTAAAAAAATGATGATCAAACAAAATCTGTGTTATTATTGCTCCTGTTAAAAATGGAAGGGCAGGGGAAGGGGGTAACTTCCCTGGTGGTCCAGTGGTTAAGAATCCACCTTCCAATGCAGGGGATGCGGGTTTGATCCCTGGTCAGGGAACTAAGATCCCACATATTGCGAGGCGACTAAGCCCGCACGCCACAACTAAAGAGCCTGCGTGCTGCAACTACAGAGCCCATGCACTCTGGAGCCTGTGCACCACAACTACAGAGCCTATGTGCGCTGGAGCCTGTGCGCCACTAGAGAGAAGCCTGCACGCTGCAACTAAGGGCCAAACGCAGCCAAAAATGAAATAAATAAATATATATTAAAAAAAAAATGGAAGGGGGTATGGGGTGGAGGTGTTACAGAGTAGAAAGAGTATAGACAATAAGTTTCCTTTACCCAGACTCCTTACCTCCATTACTTAAGGCAGATTGATAAAGTCAGCCTTAAAAATTTGACCCACTTGTAACTACGTGTGAAGATAGATGTCAACTAGATTGATTGTGGTGATCATTTCACAATATACATAGATATATGTTGTGTATTTGAAACTAATGTAATGTTTATGTCAATTAAAAAATATTTGACCCTTAAGGAAAGTTAGCTTTATGTAGATAAAAGCATGGATTATCTGCTACATTGTAGATGTTGTGCTAAAAACTTTACCTAAACTAAGGTATTTGAGCCTTTCAACAACCCTATGAGGTAAATAGAAGTCAGTTTTGTAGATACAGAAAGTAAGGCTCAAACAGTGGAGCTGGATTTGAACCAGGTGAATGTGACCATAAGCCCAGGTTTTTAATCAGTCACCATACCGCCACCACAAATTAAGACTTAGGCTGAGACCCGGGGAACACATAAAAGCTAGGAAAGCAAAGTATGAGTGCAGGTGTGGATGGAGAGTGTATGTGGAAAGAGGGCTGTCACATTGCAGAAGGACAAAGAAGGCTACAGTGGTTAAAGCATAGTGAATGAGAAGCAAGGTGGTGTGAGATGAGGCTGGAGAGCTTGGCAAGAGCCAGATGGGGTCAGGTTTTATGGGCTACTAAGGATTCTTAGCTTCTATCTTGGGGTCGGGGGGCGGCGCGGGAAGAAGCTAAATAAGGGTTTTACGCAGAGAAGCCATATGATCAGACACAGAGGAGTAGCTGTGGGGAGAATGGGATGCATGTAAACCCCCTGAACACTTAAATTATTAACCCTTTCAACAATTTGAAGGTAACAGCTTGATATACATTTGTCAAGGAGATGATGTTAGAGAAGGCAGGGTGACAGTGAGAAAATATGATCCATGGAGAAGGTAGTTCCCGCACCAACAAAAGATACATACCCTGCCCCAGATGTTCATACCTGGCTATACTCTGATAAGACATGCATTGTAACACCACCACTCTGGCTACTCCGTAGATGATGGATTTGAGGGGGGAAGAACAGATATGGGGAGACCAATTACGAGGCTGGTAAGCTAGTTCAGGTAAGTGATGACAGCGGAATAGATCACAATGACGACAGAGGAGTTAAGACAAGTGGGCAGATTCAAGACACACTCAGGAGCTAGAATGGCTAGGACCTGGTGATTAGCTGGATGTGGATCTAATACTTAAAAGAGGCTAGAGATCTAGAAAAGAGAGGAAACAGAAAACGGTCCCGGAGAAGGAGGGAAGGAATGGGGTCCAGAGTACACACAGAAGGACTGGCCTTCATAGGAGAAGGGAATCCCTCCATTGTAACAGGAGGGAAGATGGAGAAGATGAGTGCAGGAAAGTGGGTTTGCAATTTAATGTGAGAAACTGAAGGAGCTCCCATTAGATGGGTTCTACTTCCTTTATAAAGTTGGAGGTAAAGTCATCCAAGAACAGTTGGGGGTAAAGAGATGAATAAAGGTTTGAGGAAAATGGAGGTTTAAAACATTGTTGTAAAGAATGGACTCATGAAAAATCATTGTAAAATTTCCAGGCAACATGAGAGACCACAGAAGGCACTGAATGTGAACTTATAGTGGTATCAATTTTCCTCTGTGGTTTTCTCACAAGTGCTCAGTTGCTTGAGTGCAGGGAATGAGAAGACAGAATAAAAAAAAAGATTTGTCAGATCAAGTGCTACCACAGGGCAGGAGCAAGAGTTTAGGGCTCATTCAAGAAAGTGACTGAAATGACAGGTCATAGAATCTATGCTGTAAAGGGAGGGCAGTGAAGACAGAGGGGGCTCCTGTCTTCACTTGTGAAGTCAGCATATTAGAAATTCCAGTGAGGTCAGATGAGAGAAGAGAAGTGGGGGTACTTGAGTAAGCAAGCTGTACAGTTTGGCAAGTTGTGCTCAGAGTGGGATGTGTAGAAGAGTGATTTGGGGGAGGAGCCATGTCATATAATGACAAAGCCCTGGGTATGACTATGGGAATGGACAGCTAAGGTAAACTGGAAGAAAAAGTCACTGACAGTGAATTGAATGGACAAACCATGAGGAGCTTACATGGAGCTTACAAACTCTGTAGGAAACACAAAAAAATTAGAGAAATAATACAAGACTATACACAATTAAGTGCTAAACTGTAGTTCAAAGCAAAAGTGCTACAGAAGTTCAAAGGAGAGAAAAATTATAAAATGAGTAGAAATTTACAAGTGGAAGGGATTTTAGTAAGGAATGACTTCATGAAAGAGGTGGATCTCAAAGCATGAATAGGACTTGACAAAATGAAAAGGGGTGGCTGACTTTCTGTATGGCAGGAAAGAACAACTAGGGTCAGGAGGCAGGAATGGTAAAAAAACACTGTTAGATTTGAGTACACTTAGAAAATAAACATGCAGTCAACTTCCTCAAGAAATTATACTAATTAAAGAGCACTCATGTAAATAATTAACAAACAGAGATCATTCATTTAGTTGGAAAGGACAGATCCCTAAATTGACTATAGGGAACAGAACAGCAGCTCTTCACTGGCTGATGTTACAGTGGCTGAGTTCAATGAAATTTGTTCAAAGGAATGTGCCTGGTGCCCACTTCAGTGTTCTTCTCTTGCGGTGTTGCCAAAACATCCAGAGGAACAGAACCCTACACTCAAGGATCAGAGTAGCTGAGTGGGCTTTCCTTCCCTCCTCACCTGTCAAATTATTTTCCAAGGAAGTTGATTAGAAGGTAACTCTACACATACAGGATATATTTTAGTCAGTGAAAATGGCCTACTGATACACAAGCACACAGTCTGAAAATGTGATAATCATCCCTGCTCAAAGATTAAAAAAAAAAAAGTATTAAAAGGCCATTGAAAACAAATGAAAAAATCACAGTAGTAAGAAGTTCTGGCTGATATGTGAAGATGAAATTAACCCTTTTTTGTAATCCAAACAATGAGCAATAAACCCATCAAAGTACATTCCCAATTTCTCAAGGATATGTTTATTTCATTCATATTAAGTTAGGACCAAAAATCCTAATGGTTTGAAATGTCCCTTAATACTGAAAGTCATAAATGTGGATTACCCTACTTGCAAGTTTCAATAAACAGGGTGCTGTGTGTGTGTATGCATACACACATATTCCTTTCAAACATTATAGAATTGGAAGCAATTAGAATTTCTAAATCAAAAAGCTACACAAAGAAATACTCAATTTTCACTAATATATTTAGGAAGTGTGTGGGCCCTCCAAGGGAAACACCTGAGGAAATCCTAAAATGGAGAAAGCACAGTTAATACATCTTGTCAAAGTCCTTAAGTGAAAAGTGATCCCCTAGGCAGCCAGGACCCTAACCCACATAAGATACAATTCTAACACAGGGTAAATCCCATTTTTCTTCTACTCTAGTGTTGAGAAGAAGTGAGTAGATAATGTATAATAGCTAAGGGCTTTTAAAATTGTGCTTGGTTACTTTTTACGTATGATGATATAAGCCATATATAATAATAAATATAAATCAAAATCAAACTTGGATATGTATCCAGAAATAAAAAGGTAGCCAGTGGTCACTTGTACATATTTTTATATAGTAACAAGCTCATTAGGTAGTAGCTAGAACGTGATCAAGCAAATAGAGGAAGAAAACTGGTTAAAAGAAAAAAAAGAAGCTAACAAGTACATTTTTAACCCCTTATGGCTCTAATTATTTACCTGAAATCAGAGAAGGAAGTAATCTACATACCTGAAATACAAATTTAAGTTAAGAGCAATTGCAGTGTTGGAGGAGCTGACAATCACTACAACATCTAGGTCTTGAGACACTTTCAATGAAGTAAAGGAAGAACTCTTGGCTGGCTCTTGTTGCTGCTCATTATACATATCTTCTTGAGGAAGTGCTAAATCCACATGAGCTACATGTCTACCATCCACAGTGTCAAAAATGTCTTCGAGTTAGAGTTAAAGAAAATGTCAGTCTTAAGTATGCCTAACCATTTAAAACACAGGACGAAATAGAGTTATAGATTTCACTGCTCCAACCTTGTTAAGAATAATAATAGAAGGAAGACGGACACTAAAAATCCCATCATATTAACCAGGTGACTATGAAGTTGGGGACCCATAAACAACCTGATAGAGAGTTCACTCAACAATACCTGCTGAATCTCCACTCTGTGCCAGGCCCTGAGACAACAATATCTTCCACTAGTGTTCTACAACAGTGCTGTCCAAAAGAAACAATGCGAGGCACATTTGTCACTGTAAATTTTCTAGCAGCCTTATTAAAAAAGTAAAAAGAAACCAGTGAACCTAATTTTAAGAACATATTTCATTTAACCTAGTATATCCAAAATATTATCTCTGTATGTAATCAATATAAAAAAATTGAGATATTTTACATCTTTTTTCACATAAGTGTTCAAACCTAGTTATTTTATACTTACAGCACATCTCAATTTGGACAATTAAATTTTCATTGGAAATATCTGGTCTGTATTTAGACTTCAAAAATTTATATTTAAGAACTTGGAACAGCCAGAGTTGTTCCAAACATACTCAAAAGTTCTCCAATAACTGAATCAAGTATCAGACTTTAAATCTAAAGTAATTAAATACAATTAAGAATTCAGTTCCTCAGTCACACTAGCCAAAAAATTTCAAGTGTTCAACAGCCACATATGCTTACTGCCTACCACATCGGACAGCTCAGTTCTGTAACCTGGCAGCAAAAATGAAGCTAATCCAATATTCTATAACATTTTTCACAAAATAAATTTCAACACAGGCTATGATACATGTAAAATAGAAAAATTACTCCTTTAATGCAGAAATGAAAGTTCCAAAAACACATAACGGGTCGTTCTTCAAATAATCTTCAAAATAATTTTGCTGGTGACCTATGAATCTGCTAAAGACAAAAAATCTGTGATAGTTTTCCAACAACAAATTTCAAACAGTTATGCAAACCATCTGATTCCCTAATATGATGGAATCATCATCAGAGATGATAAGAGATAGGTTATAATCATACATGAAAATGTGTATATCATATCATAAGCAGTCATCTAAATCTCTCCTGGAACAAGCACAAAGTAGATATTTAATAAGTATATTTTAAATAAATGGGTAATGCAGAACATATACAATTTAAAAACAACATAAATAAGTTGGCCAAGATGACTGATTTATAAACTGAAAAATATTTGAATGGAATATAAAGCAATGTAGTTGAGTATTTTAAGTTCATGAAGATCTTTTTCCCTGAAAGTTTTACTGAAAAATTCATCTTTCTACCTACAGCCCAGTACCTAAAACTAAAAGCCTATAAAAAGGCTCATTTTTCTACGTATTCTCCTCCCCGACACATCAACATCTTTACCAACAAGGATACAGATCCAGCCTAAACGACTCAAAACAAAAAGAATTCCTCTGCAGAGCTGTGTGTCAATAATCCTGTCCACTGCCTGTGCAGGCAAGGATAATGTGAAACAGTTGAGTACCCTAATCGCAGCATCTCTTTCAGGAAATATAATGTGCAGGACGATATATTCATTGATGAACAATAATGATGTGTTACTGTGAAATGACAGAATTCTCAAAGATAATAAGGAAATACCTATAAAACAAAAGGATATTACGTCAAACTCGCTGGTCACAATTTTACAACTGGTAAATTTGATTCTGTTACCATAACAGAAACAGGTAAAACAAAAAAAACAGCATTTAACTTAGTCCAACTCTAGACAATTATTGGTCAAACTCACCTAAGCAAGTGGAAGGTAAGTAAGGAACTTAATAAAGATGGCCTACAATGTCTCTATGCCTTCTGTTGACAGCCAGAGGGTGATAACACACCAGAAGATGATCAAAAAAGCCTACTTACTGGAAGGCTGGGAGGGTTACTTACCAAGCAAAGAGAAAACAAAACAAAACAAACAAACAAAAAAGCCTACTTACCCATGAGACCCAATAAGAATAATCACAGACTCTTTTTTTAAAAGGAAAAGAAGGAACCTTATAATCAGGGTAGCGAGAATGCAACTGCCTTAAAGATAGAAGCCTGAGTGCTTTGATTTCTGCTCCCTGCAGCCCTCAGGATGGGACATAGCAAACAGGTCTGTAACCAGTCTAGATCAGCACATTATCCAATAGAAATGTAATGTCAGTCACAAAAGTGAGCCACACATGGAATTTTAAATTTTCTAGTAGCTGCACTGAAAAAAGAAAACAGGTGAAACTAATTTTATTATATATTATTTACCTCATATTCAAAATATCATTATCAATATGTAATACAAAAATTACTCGTGAGATATTTTACTTTTTTAGTACCAAGTCTTCAAATCTGGAATGTATCAATATTTGACATTTAAAGGACATATTAATTCATATTAACCACATTAAGGGCTTAATAGCCTCACGTGGCTAGTGCCTACTATACTGGACAGGGCAAATATCCCTCCCTGACTTCACCTCTATAAGAACTTTTCCTGAAATACATAAAATTACATAGTAATACACAAATTCAAACATGCTAAAAGACCACCTGCAAATACTTACTGATAATTTGATCTTCAACGAGCTTTTGCAATGTCTCCTCAGTATACCTATATGAAATGGTTGCATCACATCTTCCATCTTTCAAATTAAATTCACAGATGAGCAGTTCATTATTTTCACTAAGAGCAAGCAGTCTGGGCTTGTCTGTTGGTGTCCCACTGTTATGAGAGTCCTCCCATACAAACCTAAGGAAAAAGTTTAGACAATTTATTATATTCTATATCCACAATAATACTTACCCACAATGGTGAAGGTAGAAGGACAGAAGAAGTAGAGAACAACTCTTTGGTTCACCTAATAGCATTACTTCTATATACAACCTAAGGGAATGTAAACTGCTCTAGAACTTCCAGCCCCTTCCCCCATCTCCTTCCCCTTCCTCACTTCTTTCCCCTCAGCCCCCTTCAGGGCAACACAAGAATATAGGAGTCATTCGTGAAAAGGGGGCAAAGAGCAAGAAATGGTGGCTGCTTTTTTCCTTCATCCTAAATCTGGACTGATGATATTTATAAAGGAACTGTCATGATCAAGGATATGTTTCAACAATCAAATATGTCTATTATTTATAAGAGATGGTCTTCACAATTAACAAAATACGTTTTGCTAACATAAATGCTTTCAATAACTTAAAAAAAAGTGATTATTTGCATTTATAGACTTGAAGACTCTAAAGTGGCATATTATAAAATAGCTCTGTCCAATGAAACTTTCCATGAGATGCAAGTGTTCTACACATCTGCAAAGTCCAATACAGTAGCCAACAACCTCATGTGGCTACTGAGCACCTGAAACGTGGGTAGTGCAACTGAGGAACTAAATTTTCAATTTTAAGTGCAGTTATAGAATATTTAAAGCAGTGTAAAGTCAACATCCCAACATGACTAACAAGGATGGAAAGAGGCTAATGATGCTACAGCTTCAAATTAAATAATAAAATTAAGTTACATTAAAAGAGAAAAAAAAGAGCCCCAATTCTGAAAACAATGCAATGGAATGAGATGAGGTTACCATGCTGATAAAGTTTCACCTTTAAAAAAAAGCTTTTTTCTACAGAAGTAGTAAGTTTTATATCTAAAAACAGTGGACTTGGTGCTACTATGTTATTATTAGAAAAAAACATTGACATTTTATATTTCTGTCTTTATACCTAGAATGATGTTTCATAAACAGCCAATTCCTGACTGTTCACACTGAAATCTGAGGTCAAATATGGAAAAGGTTAAACAAAATTAAGATATAAAAGGCTGAATACTGTGAAACCAGTAACATCATTAGCACATGGGACTATACTGCCACGTGGAAAGAGAATTTTCAGTGAACATAATATATAATGTACAGTGATTTCAACAATATACAAAGGACCATACATACTTTGAGGAGGAAGCAAATTCTGTACACTATAAGCTTGTCCTTATTTTTACCCTACGAATTATTTTAACTGAATTAATTCAACTAAAAAAACTAAAAAGTAGCCCTTCTTGATCCTCCCCCACTAATTTCATGCAATAGCTTACAAAAGTCCCCATTATTTTATGTCTGTTCTGCTTATCTTCTGTGAGGTTCTCTCTCTGCCTCATTCCTTTCTTTACATGGCTGTGTTCATAGGTACTTAATACTGTTGAATCAACTAACTTATGGTAAGGAGAGATTCCTTTTCCTAGCAACTAGAGATCAGGAATAAAGAAGACAAACAGGTTAAAACATTCAGTGATTGAACAAACGAATCTCTACCGTGAGGCACTTTTATAGGACCTGGAGATTCCAGAACTCCTCTGTGGCTACTCAAAGTCATAACATTTCTAAAATGTTTTGTTATTAAAGAGTCCAAAGTGTCGGAAGTCACTCTCAAACTTAATGATGTAAACTGTAAGAGTTACATATGTAGAAAGTAATACATGATTGAAATTGTTTCTTTTCTGTCTTCCCAACCATACAACCTCACATGTAAGAACTGTCTTATTAAACCTTTTAGGCACTGCTCCTAGGTAACGAACAGAAAGCGCATAATAAGTATTTGTTGAGTGAATACATGAACAAGAGAGTAGAAAAAGTAGGCTCTGTCCTTGAAGGGGGGTGGAGGGGAGCGGAAGCCCAAATGTGAAGGAAACAGCTACTTGTATCAGAGATAAGGAAAAGGTAACAGGATGATTCAAATGAGAGATGATGCCCCTCAGCTGGCATCTTTAACAGATTTAACTTAAGAAAATGGGCGTGGGGCACGGCACAGTGACGATTAGTCAACCTGTGTTAAATGAATTAAAAAAGCGTCCAAGCTGGGATTCATTACAGGTTCTCCACATCCGGAGAAGATCTGGATACTGTCTCCACCCACCCGGAACGGGAAAGAATGGGTGCAGGGACGCGACAAACCGAGGAAAATGTTCCGAAGGAACAGGGCCTGCCTCTGAGGCGTTGCCCTCCACCGTCATCCCTCTCCCGCTACCTCCAAGGTAGGAGGGGAGCAGAGGCGCCAGCCAAGCTAAGGCTGCGGACTCCCTCCACAAGGCCAAGCCCGGCCAAAGCACTCACTGCCGAAAACGGCCTTCCAGGCGGCAGCCGCCCCCGCCCCGGCCGCCGGGCGCCAAGGGAAGCACTTGAAGGCTGCCTGCAGCCGTCAGGCTCCCCAGAACCTCCTGCTCCCTGTGCAACTGCGCCCGGGATCCCAGCCGCCCTGTTGCCTCGGCGGGAACCGGCACCAACAACACGGGTAGAACCCGCTCCACGGCTTCAGCGCTTCCAGCCCCCTTGTCTGCAGCCATCCCGCTCGCACCGGTCCTTCCGGTCCGTACGGCCCGCTGCGTCCTGCGCGTGCGCTCTGTAGCCGACCCGCCCTCGGCCTCGTGACTCCCGCGGGGAGAGATGTGCTGACGTAGTCTGCCCGGTGACGTAGTCTGCCCGGGTACATTCTCCGCACCACCCACTCCAGCAAAGCCACATCTGCGTATGTTTTGAGCCCACGGTTTGCTGAGAGAGTTGAGGGCCTCCATTAGCGGCCTAAGGTGGCTGTAGCAGCTGTTCTCACTCAGTGGCATTACCCTTTGCTTTCTTACCCTTGCTGCCTCCTACCTATTGGAGGCCTGTGCCTGCCACTCTTCGCTTTTATTGGGCTGTTATTTTTGCTTGCAGGCCCTGAGTGGTGTAATGTCCTGGTATTTGACCGATCCATGAGGAAGCTGACTTGATGCTGACATCAAATAATATCCGTTGTAACAGCCAGGGGAATAGCGTGGGTGGAAGTGGTAGAGGTCCTGTTTCCTACTCCTCTTTCCTCTGGGAGGTATAATCCAAGATCGGCAGCAGAGGGGGCGAGAAGAGGTGGGAAATAGGCATTTTGGAATGGTCTCCTAAAGGACAGCAGTGCCTTTCTTAACACATTCTCTTCCACAATCAGATGGGGTCACACAGCTATCAAAGGTCACCTCCTTTGTCTGTGCTTTGATTCCCATCCTCCTCCTGTTGTAGGACTTTGTAAACTTTCTTTGCCTTCATTACTCTCCACCCTTCCCTGCCCCGGCCACGTTATTGGAGTGCTTTCATTATCATGCAGGCATGCAGTAATATCACTCTTTAAAAGAAAAGCGTTCCTTAACCTACATAGACTACTACCTACTGTCCAATTGCTCTGCTACCCTTTCAGAAGATTCCAAATTGACTTTCTGTAGTCAGTGCCTCCCTCCTCCGTCACGTCTCTCTCCTCATTTCACACTCTTTTTTTAAAAAAAATAAATTTAATTTTTGGCTGCGTGGGTCTTTGTTGCTGCGCATGGGCTTTCTTTAGTTGCGGTGAGCCGGGTCTTCTCACTGAAGTGGCTTCTCTTCCTGCGGAGCACCGGCTCTAGGCATGCGGGCTTCAGTAGTTGTGGCACGTGGACTCAGTAGCTGTGGCTTGCGGGCTCTAGAGTGCAGGCTCAGTAGTTGTGGCCCATGGGCTTAGCTGCTCTGCTGCGTGTGGCATCTTCCCGGACCAGAGCTCGAACCCGTGTCCCCTGCCTTGGCAGGTGGATTCTTAACCACTGCACCACCAGGGAAGCCCACACACGCCTTTCTTAAAGTACTTTCTTTCCAACTTTGGTAGCACCACTTCCGTAATCTTCAACCTATTTTTTTTCAGATAACTCCTCCTCAGTCCCCTATGTTGGCTTTTCTTCCTACATCATCTTTTCCTCACTCCTAACTTGTAATACATCTGTGTGCTGATACTCCCACTTTTGTGTCTTGATCCCTGACCTTTTCCTTCGCCTCCAGACTGCTCTTTACCTACTTGATATATCTACTTGGATTTCTAACAGGACATATTAAAGCATCTACAATGTTGATTATAACCCTTCCCAATGCATTTTTCCTCATGTTTTCCCCACGTTAGTCTAGGGCACCCACCATTCACTCTGCCTGGGAGTCATCCTGGATTCTTCACCACCACCCTTATCCAGCCCATCAGCAATGTCTGTCAACTCTTCCAAAACCTTTTCCCAACTTCTTCTCTTTCACTTCTTGCCCCAGCTTTGGAAAAAAAACTTCTGAACATTTTTTTTCTCTGCTTTCTATCCTGTTCCCCTAACAATCAGCAGTCAGAGTGATCTTCTTCAAACAAAATCACGTCATGTCACTTCCCTGTTTAAAATTCTGACTTCCCAGCAGTTAAAAATCCAGACTTTAAAAAATAATCATGGCTTACAGATGTGTACTCTGCTTACCTCTCTCCTACTTTATCACCCTCCCCCCCACCCCTTACCTGTATACTTCAGCCACACTGTCCTTCTTTCTTTTCCTGAAACACACCAAGTTCATTCTCACTTTGGGGGCTTTGTGCTCACTAGTGCCTCTGCATGGAATACTTGTCATTGATTCCAGCTTAATTGTAGCCTCTACTGACAGGCCTTCCATTCCACTCCAGTCACTCATCCCCCAATTTTGTTTTCACCATGGTATTTATCACTATTTGATGTCTTCTGTCAGTCCCTGTGCAATCAGAATGTACGCTCCAGAAGAGCAGGGGCTTTTCCTTGGTCACCACTGTTTCTCGACCACCTAAAATGGTACCTGGTTCATAAAAGGGACTCGTGTTTTTTGATGAGTGCATGACCTTGTTTGTCAAAGTAAACCAAACATCCCATATCTCAAAGGAGATATTTATATAAAACGCTCTTAGCTCAGCTAGGGCTACTTATAAAAAATGGCAACAGCCGAACAGTTTCCAAGGTCAGTCTATTGTTAGACATAACAAGGACTCGTCCCTTACATTAAGGACACTTAAAGCTTCACACATAGGAGGTATAATGAAAGCCATTTTCTTAACTTACAAACAAACTGCAACACTTCATTCTATTATCTTTTTAATTATACCTCATTTTGCCATGCCTTTTTAGGCACATAGTTCAACTTTTTGAAGCATAAGAAAAGGTTTTGGGCAGGGTTCACCAATATATCAAGGCATACAACTGTCTTCAGACTCTCTGGATCGCTTTAGGCAAAACCCATACACAACTAGTGTCTGATCATTAAACTCTTCCCGCATATACGTATTCCGGAACAACCTGATCAGTAGATCAAGGCAAACCTACAAAGAGAAGAGATGTTAACTCCAAACAACTTCCCTTTAAAATATTGTGTGATGTGATTAATATGTCTCTTTCCAGCAGGTGGTAAGTTCTGAGAGATGACCTACATGTTGTTTGTGTGTTTACATCTTATTTACGTTTGAGTTGTCCCTCAAATACTTCTTTAATGAACAGTTCATCTTCTCAAACTAGTTCTTACCCTCAGATAGCTTAGCATGATAAATAATCAAAGTTCCTGGGAATAAATGGAAAGGTTTGGCTGAAGAAACAGGCCCCACGACCCTAACTTGGAGCAGACTGGTTACTCAGTAAGTACCAATGTCTAGAAATACTTCTAAAAGCAAGTTATCCTCCATACTCTTGGTTTAAAAGTAGTAGAGAAGTGACAGAATCTAGTCTGGGCTTGAACAGGGGGCTATGACCTTGTTTCCACAGTCACTTACTCCATCCTAGCCTCCAGCTGCTGTACCAGTTGTTTGTCCACATGGTGACAGAACAGAGGAAGAAGGTTGCTGGGGAAGGCCAGGGGTTCTGCCAGAGAGGCTGTGGGCATTTGAGCTATCTCCCAGGCAGTGAGAACTACCATGTCTGTCCTGGAGGGCAGAGAAGTAATACATCAGCATCTTTGTATGCATGCAGGAAATAGGCTCAGGGCCCAGGTTTCTTATTATCTTTCTACCACCACTATCACCCTCTGTACCTCCAGCAACTAAGAGAGAACATTTGCACATTTGGTATGTGCCAGGCAACATTTAGTGCTTTACACATCTTCCATTTCATTTAATCTTTAGATCTCTAACTGGTTAGTACCCTTATCCTTAGATCCCTAGTTTATAGATGAGGAAACAGGCTAAGGAAAGTAAAATAATGTGCCCCAATGTTATGTTCCTGATAAGTGACAGAAGCAGAATTCACACCTAGGCCTGTGAGTAATTAAAGGGACAAGCTTTAGAGTCTATCTTACACTGCCTTGCATGGGGGACAACACTCTAGGGCATTACAGGAAAAAAAAAAAAAAAGGGCAGAACAGCTACAACTCTGTTTCTCTGTCCAACCTCCTCCCTGGTGCTTGAATAAACCACTCAGGAAACATCTCATCTGGCTCAGCCTATACATCCCATGGGTACTGAAATAGTATTTACAAGGCTTTTATGATCTTACCAAGCTGTGTGGTCACTGTTGGGTTCCTCTAGGGAAGAATCCAGTGATATCAGCTGCTCCCCATGACTTAGCAGGGCATAGAGCAAAGATATTCCAAACTGCAAGTGATAAAGTATCCAGAGTAAAATGAGTTTACCCTAGGCATTCAGTGCTTCCCTGGCTCTGCTATTTCCCAACTAAAAGGGCAAGTTCACAGGTACAAATGGAGTCCAACACCCATAAACCCATCAAGTTTTATACTGGCTGGCCAAGAACTCTGAGCCCTTTCCAAGGAAACCACTGCTCTGAATATTCCAAAAGATTGCTCTGGGGAGCTGATTAAATGCACACTTGTGGGCTCCGCCCCCCCGAATCAGAGACTGCGGATCATGAACAGACCCAGGAATCTGACACGGGTAGGCTGTGGAGCCCATTTTAAGAGGCATTGCTTTAGGCAAAGATCTTCAGAGGGGTTCACAAGATAATCCACTAGGATATTAGAAGATATGAGATCTTTCACATCTAGTAGAGTCTCATCTTGTATTTATTATGTACCTAAGGTAAGTATAGTGTTCCACATACATGATTTATAAACACACACAGGTGGTATAGTTCAGCATTTTTTTGGTAAAATGGATTCACTATCACTTCTGATCTAGAGGTGATAGCAGCACCACCATCAGGGAGCTTGTTAAAAGAGCAGCCCCACCCTGGGTCCATTCCAGATAGCACCTGGAACCACCTGCGGAAAGACAAAAGCCTCCCACGCGTGTTACCTGATGCTGCAGCACCACAGTGACTGGCCGCTCTGAGGAGCCAGGTGGTTGCAGCATGAGCCCCTGAAGTCCTTGGAGGAGTTCATGGAAGGTCAAGTGGCTGATACATTTGCCCAGAGGTTCGAATAACGTTTGCAGGGCCTGCAAGAAGGTCAGGTAAGGGCCTCCCTGTGACTCCTCGACAACTTCACCTCCGGTCTCTTTCCTTGCTCACCTGCCTCTGGCCCCTTCTGGTCAGGTCAGACCTACCAGGCCTATCACCACTCAGGTGTCTCCATCCCTAACACTGGTCCTTCAGTACCCACTTGTCTAAGATGCCTTCCCTAAGCAAAGTAGCTATGGGGCTCACCACTTATCAGGGAGTCCTGAGCTTCTCAACCTCCAGAGCACATTCACACCTGTGTAACCATAGGCCTGTGGGTTTTCCTCTCTTCATTTGCCTGAAGATGATCAGCTGTTCCTGCGGTAGTTTGTTCTGAAACCCCCTCACCTGAGGGTGGCAGGGTCCACACTCCTCACTGCCCAGCACCTTCTCTGGCTTCTCTGGGGGTGGGGATCGGAAGGAGGAGGGAGGAGGGAGGAGGGAGGAGGGAGGAGGGAGGAGGGAGGAGGGAGGAGGGAGGAGGGAGGGGAAGACGAGGAGGAATAAACACTCCTAACCCATCCACAAAACCGTCCTCTCCTCCACTCAATGCCACAGTACCTGATCAGCCACATCCCTCTTGACAAGGAGGGGCAGATGGCGGGTGATGGCCAGAAGAAGGCTGACAGTTCGATCTCGGGGCAAGAAGGGGAGCAGCCGGGCCACTAGGGCTTTTCCCTTCCTCACGGAGAGCACCTGCAGGAAGCCATCCGCTGCCTCCCTACAGGTGACATAGGAGAGCATTGCAGGGATGTGCATAGAGCAAAGGGCCACAGGTCAGAAAGGAGAGGCAGAAGCTAAGCCACTGTCTTTGCTGAGCCGTCCCTTCCTGGGCTGAGGTGTGACCCTCCCACACTCACTCCAGATTATTCTGTTCCTGGGTCTTTAAGGCCTGGAAGAGCTTCTCAAGCTGGCTGCTCTGCTGCTCACAGGGCTGTGCGGGCCCGTCCTTCTGGCCTTCCTCTATCTCTAGTAACTGAAGGAACAGCTGGGGATGTGAGGGTGGGGAGAGAGGAAGAAGGGGTCAATGTCAGTATATCCTGTTCTCAAGGGAGGTAAGGAATTCACTGCTAAGTCTGATGTCTCACCTTCTCAATCCGGTACAACACCTGAAGCCTCTGACTGCTTGCAGCTCCAGCCTCCTAGAGAAAGAGTCCCTGGCTGTCAGCCACACCTCCACAGCAGCAGCCCAAGCCTAGGTGAGCTAGAATGTGATCCAGAAAGGCTAGACCACAAAGCCCCATCACTCTTGTTCCTCACTCTTAGGTCCCAACCTGAACTCAAGCATGAGAGTGTTCCAGACCTTTCTCCAAAACAGGGGAGAGAAAAAGGCTGTAGGAAGATAACGCTCCTACCTGCTCTTGAGTTCCATGGGGCACAGCATCAATAGCTCGGCGAGGGCTAAAACACGTTGATACAGCTACCTGGCCCAGGGAACCCTCGATGCGAACCACTGCATGGAAGGAGTCAGACAGGCACGTGCCCCTCTGCTTTCCACCTGTGTCAACCCGGATGTCCACACCCCAGCCCAGCAGGTCAGCCCCGGTCCTACCTGACTCATAAGCCTCCGCCTTCTGAATGTAAGGTGTGACCAGCTTGAAGGACTCAAACCTGCTCCTTCGCCCAAGCAGCTCTTCATCTGCCTGCTTCTTCTCTAGTTTCTGATAATATTCCTGAGAGTCCATGGATTAGTCAAATGTATACTCATCGGCTGAACTTAGAGTTAGGGCTCTGCAATGCAACCTCTTAATATACCCTTGCCTACAGCATTCATTCCAGAAATGCTCCTGGCACCTTAGGGCTTTATAGTAGCCACTATAATGCATCTTAAAGCACCCTAGGCCTCATGCCAGCTGTTTTAGGGTCCCCATCCTAAGGACTTGAAGAGCTAGTACCACCACCAGATCTGATGGAAAGGCAGAGAGCAAGGCAGAGAGCAAAGCAGAGAGCCAGGAAGCAAACGTGTCCCAGGGTCTGCAACCTTCCTGCAATCTTTATTCCAGGTTACACATGGGACACCGCTATCCTTCCCCCTCCCCATTTTAATTTGGTGATCCTACCTGTGATCTCCAAAATCAGAGTTATCTGATGGTACGAAGACCAATCAGCAGCTTGAAGTACAGAGAGAAAACTACTTCAATTGGCTTCTAGGCCAGTCCTACGCTTGTGAGGATTTGTGCAGCAGCTCTAATATCTTCTTAAGGAAGACTGTGAAATCCAGAACTAAAATAAAGCCACTGACTGAGAGACAAACAAGGATTTAAATACAGCTCCTTCATTGAGGAGCAATGTCTAAAAGTCAAGAGTGGAAGATGATCACATTCAAGGAATCCTGGCAGAAGGCAGAGGGTTTTGAAGCTGGTGGGAAGAAAGGAAGAAAGTAATGTCAATAGGAAGGAGATAAAGGTGGAAATCTCGGTAGGGGTCTCATGGAGGTTGAAGAGAAATTGAAATACAATTTAGACAACCCAAAACTCATGGAAAAAGTGCAGACAGGAAGCAGACAGAAAGGCGTCCAAAAGTCTGCCAGCATTTGTTCAATTCAAGAAATTGAATCCCATGACTTATAAAAGTTCCCTGCGTTTTAGATCTTAAAAAGTAAAAAGTAAGTAGATGAATGTTTATAACAAGTCATTTCTGAGAGAAACCAAAGTGTACAAAGATGAGAGAGTCCTCATTTGCTGACTGAATAGGAGAAACTCTCGGCAAAGGACGGAGACAGAAACCTCAGAATGTGTTTGGGGAATCATAACTAATCCCATGTGGCTGAAATTTAGGAGAAGAATGGGAAGGAGAGTTTGGATGTCAAGTGTAGAAATATGACCCCCATCCTTTAGCAATCGTTCCTCCCACCTGAAGGGACGTGGCCACTGTGAGGGGAAGGGAGAATCTCAGAGGACCCACGGAGTCAGGCCCATTTGACACCAAGGTCAGAGGCGGGGCAGAGCCCCTGGGGCTCACCTGGTAGTAATAGTCATCCAGGCGGGGGTTCTCACTCTGCAGCTGAACCATCTGCACTTTTACCACCCAGTCCTTCTCTTTTCGGGTCATGAGGTTAGCATAGGGGTCTGGCTGCTGAGACCAAGGCTTCTTGGCTGGGGGACTTCAAGCCAGGAGGAGTGTCCCTTTAGACCTACCCACCCCTGCCACAGAGAACTCCCCCAAGGAGTGGAGAGCTCGGAGCGGGATGTCTGGGGAGGACAGCAGAGTGCAGAGGTGGGCCAGGGTGTGAGAGGCTTAACTGGTGGGGCTTTGGGGGAGGTGCTCTGTCACAAGGGAAACCCCAGCATGCAGGGGGCTCCCCTTAATCCTGCTTCTCCTCTCGGTTTTACCTTGGTGGTCGACCATGCTGCTGCTGTTGCTTCAAGATCCGCTGGTGCTGAGGGTGGAGCTGGGTCAGATGACTGGGAAGACGTAGAAAGAAACTTGGGCTGGGTGGGAGCAAGCTCTCAGCCCCCCACCCCCATTCCTTTAGCCTCTGGGAACCTCAGCCAGACATCTAAGGGACCCTACCTGCTTATGACCCTGCCCAAGCGTCAGCCACATGAAGCATCACTATCCTAGCTCAGCAGGGCTTACCTCCCCTCCAGGATATGCTTTTCCCTGAAACTTGGCTGCAGGAAATCCTGACACAATATAAAACCATTTGGCCTGGTTGTCAGGACTTCTGAGTCCTACTCTCAGTTCTGCTGTGCTGGCTGACCTCAGTCCCTGGGCCTCCATTTCCTTACCTGTGAGGGGAAGGAATTGCACTCTACCACATCCTTCTCTTCGTGAGTTTCTCTAAGTATTTTCTGTGGCAGCTGGTAGAGGGGCAGCCGTGCCTCCTCAGCCACTACGTCCTGAGACTTCTGGAGAAGAGCTCAGCCTGTCCTGGACCCTGGGACCCTGGGCACTCTGAACCAGTACCTGAGCCTAAGGGGCCACGAGGTCGACGGGCTGCAGAGGACAGATGGGTCTGGCGAGGGCAGTCGAGGTCCGAAGTGCGGGGCTGCAGTGCTGGTGCTGGGAAAGGCAGGCCGGAAAGGAAGTGGTGCCAGGTAGTCCAGAGTCTGGGAGAGGAATTTCAGGGTCTGGGAGAAGGGCATCTCCACCAACAGAACCCTGCTTTTGCTGTTGATTGCCTTTCTGCCTCTATGGTCTCACCTGCCTTATTCCTTCAAGAACCTCACTCATCTTGGGGCCCCTCGAGCCAGTTGTGAGGACACCAGACTGTAGAGCCCGTTCTTGTTTCCAACAGGTTTGTCACCTCCTAGGGAGCAACTCCACGGTCCCTGACAATGTGGAGGGCCTGTGCTTTCCCCACTGTGAGTCAACTCCCTGCCCTTTCCTCTCTGAGCGTTCACTCAGATCTTGTCTTTAGCCACTGGGGCCATGCTTCTCTCTTTTCAGACACCTCTGAAGCCCTCCAGAGCAAGGTCAAGGGCACAGTGAACATAACGGAAATAAGGGACAGGCGGCATGCTGCTTCTCAACACCCAGCCTATTTCTCACAGGATGGAGACTGGAGTGACTCACCTGCCACAGAAAGTGCAAGGAAGCAGGCGACATCCCCAGCACACCAGGGGCCTTGATTCCAGGGGAGCTGAGAAGACCTTTCTGGAATGAGAGGGAGGAAACCCCAGGCTGGAATGAGCCCCTGTGGCATCATCTACATTCACCTGTGTTAATGGGGGGAGGGGAGCAGCAGGACCAACCATTTCCAATACCCAGGACAGTGGCAGCCTGGCCCTCCCTCAATTTCAAAGTCAATACAATCAGGACCCCTCTCCTTCCACTGAAGGGAAGCCAGACTGGCATCTTAGGAGTTAAGCTGAAGCAGGGTCTGAGTAACTTCATTTCTACATGGGACTCCTTTGTGTCTCTCCACCTGCTGGGGGAATCCAAGGGAATAAAGACCAGGGATGGACTGGGAAGACACAGGGGCCCAGGGTCAAAGATGACTCACTTTCACCACCAGGAGCAGGGCCAGCATCTCTAGGTGATGCACAGCCCTGCTAGGACCTGGATTCAGGTGAGGGCAGCATCAGAAACTAAGTAGGAGACAGAAGAAAGGAGGGAGGGAAGGAAGGAAGGAGAGAGTCTTTACTGGGGTTCAAGCCTGAAATAGAAAGTGTTAGCCCACCTAGAAAGGGGTGAAGAAGAGGAGAGAGATGTGTAGCAACAGCCTGTGAGATGCAGACAGTTCAGGACAACCCTCCCCCACGTCTTCCTGCTCTGGTACCTGGATGTTACGGACAGCGCTGAGGACAGCTGGATCCCCGAGATCATTCTCTTCCTCCTCCTCTTCCTGCTCCTCCTCCTCCTCCAGGTCAGGGGCTAAATCTGGGTCCACCTCCTCCTCCCTCTCTTCCTCATTTTGTTCCTCTTCCTCCAACTGGGAGGCACACACCAGCACTTCCTTAAGAGCCAAGGGGTCATAGGACTTTCCTGGGCTTTGGTTTAAGTGGGTGCCTGAGGAGGAAATAGACAGGGGTTCAGCTGTGAAGGGCCTGGTCTAAAAAGGATGCTTCTCTGTAGCACTTCTGTTCACAAGCCATCTCCAGCACCATCTTCAAACATCTTCTCTTGTTCTATGAGCTCAACTCAGCCTCACTACCCCAGGGCGCCCCTAACCATCCCCATTAGAGCAAACAGAACCTGGCAGGTGCCAATCACTTTCAGTTTCTTCATCCCCTCTTCCATTGCCTCATTAGTCCCAGCACAGGCTTCTCCACCTGCTCACCCCCTCTGACAGCCCTTTCTGTGCCTCTTTAATCAACCAAGTTCCAGCTGCCCTGACTCATAACAATTTAACCCCAGTGTGCCAGGGATTTTACATCTATCTGTTCATTTAATTCTCACAACAACCACACAAGGCCGGTATTGATCATTTTTCTCTGAAGGTGAGATAAATACAGGGCCCATAAAAGTTATCTCAGTCACCATCATGACATCGCTGGGAATCACTCCCAGCAATTCTGGACATCCAAACCCATGTCTATCCCCTGAACCAGGCCATCAAACTGCCGCACTCCCGGGCCTTTTATCAGATACCACAGACCACTTGGTGATACTACCTTGAAGGCGTTTCATCTCTTCGGGCTGGCAGACTTGCTCCATGGCTGTTTCCTCTGGTGAGAGAGCACTGTCAGCCTCTGGAAGGTAAACCTGGGAAAAGGAAGAGACCCAGAGACCCTGTCCTGGGTAAGGATGGCGTGGCACCCAAACAGCCAAGGTCTCCCCCCCAGCAAGGTTGTCAGAAAAGTTTTGACCCAGATCTCAAGGAGCAGGACCCTGGGCTCTCAGACTGCCCTAAACCTCCACCCTCTGACCTCACTAGCCCAGCTCTAGGGAGCTGTCCTGCAAAGGGACAGAAAGGAGGAGCAGGGCTAGGAATTGGAGGGGAAGCACTTCTTCACAGTCACCACCAGCCTCGGTCTGTGCACAGGGAGGGGGCTCACAGCTGCCTGGGTGGCGGTGGCGACACCCACCCCAGGACTGTGGCTGTCCGTCCTGCTTAGCTTAGCCATGGCGGCCTGGGCCAGGCAGGCTCTCAGCCCCTGGCTTTAAGATTCCCAGCCCCTCCCCTGCTCCCCTGTTAAAGGGCCAGCATCCCCAACCACTGCATCCTGGTAGAAATGTCAGAACACAAACTCATGAGAAAGAAAACCCTTGAAAGGGCAAGAGAATTAAAGTGCATTTTTATCCATCCATGGTTGTGAGTACAGTTTATTGGGATCGCTATTTGGGAGCAGATATTTAAAAAGAGGATCCCTGTTTTCCACACCCTTAATAGGAATTTTGTGAGGTTCTGTTCTCTTCAATCCCTAAGCTTTGCTCCATTAAATTGGATAGGAAATCCCTGGGTGGATCTTGAGGCAATTACTGAGCAGCCAAATTCTCAGTGCTTCAGGGCAGGGTGCTTGTGGATCCCTTAGGTCCACCTGGTGATGCTTGCCCTTCACCGTGTCCTTGAGTCCGCTTGAGCTTGAGTCTACTAAGCACTCCTACTGACGAGGGACCCCTGTGAATATAGAAGCCAGATCTTCGAGGTAAAAACACTTTTGCATGAGTTACACAGATTATCCCATATCTTCTTGGCTGCTGTAAATGGAAAACTGGTTCAGAAGCTCAGGACTAAAAAGAAAAGGAAACAACAACAAAAACAAGCACCTCAGGACTGCTGGTGGTAAAACCTGAGACCCATCTGCGCCTCATCTAGCCCCTCAGCGATTCTGGGTTCTGTGCCCACATCCTGTGTTCAGCTGAAGCATACAGGCTTTACAGAACTTCTGAATAAAACTAAAAATGAAGCTAATTCTCTACATTAAAAATGCAAGTTAGGGCCCTATTGTCATGGTTATAGGGCCATGATTCTTGGTGCCTCTAAAGAAAAATATTCTTTTCAAAAGTTTTGCTGTAGGTAGAACCATATGGGTGAGGGAAAAAATTTAAATAGCTTGAAAGTTATTGAAATTATTTTCAAATATCTAATTGGGTTCAGGCCTTTTTGGTAATGCTATTCAGCTGTTTCTCTCAATAACTCCCTAATCATTTACCCTGGTATTATTATCAAAAGGGCCAAATGGTGGGCTTCCCTGGTGGCACAGTGGTTAAGAATCTGCCTGCCAATGCAGGAGATACGGGTTCGAGCTCTGGTCTGGGAAGATCCCACATGCCACGGAGCCACTAAGCCTGTGCGCCACAACTACTGAGCCTGCGCTTTAGAGCCTGCGAGCCACAACTACTGTGCCTGTGTGCTACAGCTACTGAAGCCTGCGTGCCTAGAGCCCGTGCTCTGCAACAAGAGAAGCCACCGCAGTGAGAAGCCTGCGGCACCACAAAGTAGAGTAGCCCCCGCTCGCCGCAACTAGAGAAAGCCTGCGCGCAGCAAAGAAGACCCAACACAGCCAAAAATAAAAATAAATTAATAAATTAATTTTTAAAAAAAGGGCCAAATGGTGACTTTCAGGGTTCCAGAAGTGATTTATCGGGTTGTTATAGAGACCAGGTGTTGGGGGAGATTCACTTGCTGTATGCAGAACTTCATTTTGAAGGTACTTCCTTGTACCAACTAGTACCAGAGCAGGTGGACTAAGGGTAGTCTGCAAGATTACAGCCCTCTCTTGGCTGTCTGAAGTTTCACTTGGGACCTAGAGCCTTTTGTAAAAGTCCCCTCCCCTTTTGAAGTCTTATATGTTTACTGATCCTTTAGATTTTCTAGCTTTCTGCCATAGTTTGTGCTAAGTTTAAGCCAAGCCTGTGCTAGCCTTGAGGCATAGGCAGTGAATGAGGTAATGCTAGCCATGGACTCTTAGAACTTCCCATAATAGAATAAGAAGTACAGACAGCTTAACAGGACTTTTGGATCAGACAAAACATATATTAGAACTGTATAGCACAGGGAACTATATATGCAGTATCCTGTGATAAACCATAATGGAAAAGAATATTAAAAATGTGTGTGTGTGTGTGTGTGTGTATAGAACTGAATCACTTTGCTGTTCAGAAGAAATTAACACAACATTATAAATCAACTATAGTTCAATTTTAAAAAAAGATACATTACAAAGGTTGGGACTTCCCTGGTGGCACAGTGGGTAAGACTCTGTGCTCCCAATGCAGGGGGCCTGGGTTCAATCCCTGGTCAGGGAACTAGATCCTACATGCATGCCGCAACTGAGAGTTCACATGCTAAAACTAAGGAGCCTGCATGCCACAATTAAGGAGCCAGCGAGCCGCAACTGAGCCCGTTTGCCACAACTAAGATCCCATGCAACTAACTAACTAACTAAATATTAAAAAAAGGAAATGTTTACATTTGCTGAATAAAACACCTAAGGACTGTTCCACTTTTTTTTTTTTTTAAGGTTTGCATTTTTTTTTTAATTTATTTATTTATGGTTGTGTTGGGTCTTCGTTTCTGTGTGAGGGCTTTCTCTAGTTGCGGTAAGTGGGGGCCACTCTTCATTGTGGTGCGCGGGCCTCTCATTATCGTGGCCTCCCTTGTTGCGGAGCACAGGCTCCAGACGCGCAGGGTCAGTAATTATGGCTCACGGGCCCAGTTGCTCCGCGGCATGTGGGATCTTCCCAGACCAGGGCTCGAACCCGTGTCCCCTGCACTGGCAGGCAGACTCTCAACCACTGAGCCACCAGGGAAGCCCTCCACTTTTATGGGGAGATTTTTAATCCGTTATTTCAGTTCCTTTAATGGTTGTCAGTCCATTCTGGTTTTCAATTTCTTCTTGAAGCTGTCTTGTTCAATTATATATCTTCTAGGAATTTGTCCATTCCTTGTAAGTTTTCAAATTTATTGGCATAAAGTCATTCACAGTATAAGAGTATCTTTCAAATCCATGCTATACCTGTACTTTGTCCCCCTTTTAACTTCTAACATTATTTATATATTATCCCCTCCTTTTTTCTTCTTTCCAGAGTCTATATATTTTATTAGTCTTTTCAAAACATCACACATAAGTCAGGGTTTCTGCAGGGAAAAATAGGACACTGAAATTGGATAATTTTAATAAAATTAAATTTATTAAGATATAGAATTTTAATAAAAGGATATTTATAGATGTATAGAAAGAATATAGTGCAATCATAAGGAATAGTACAGTCCCCTGGGACTAGTAACAGTTGGTAGTAACCACTTTAGGCAAGAGAATGGAGTGGTTACCAGAACCTGGAGACAGAGAAAGCTGCCTGGCTGGCAGATAACTTCAACATCTGTGTCCAGTGGGCTCCAGTGTGGCAGCCCTCTCCTAAACAATATCCCTTCTCTTTGAGATCTGGGATCCTCTCTCTCCTCTTGCCTCGTGAGGCCTCAGTGTGGTAAAGGCTCTCCACTCTTGCTAGGCCCTGGGGGCTTCACTATTCTTTATGCGTTTCCCTTAACCGTGCTCACAGCTTGGTAAATATTCCCTTCCCCAAACTCTCCTCAGTTACCCCACTTGAATGTGCTGTTTGCTTCCTGTCAGGACCCTGACTGACACCATCTCCATCACCAGCTTGCTCAGCCATTCTTTCCTTGTTCTTGTTCAGCTTCCTCTCCCATCTGTCAATCATCAGGGATTCTAAAACAAAACCATTGGCCTCAGGGGCCCTACACAATCTCATCTCTTGACTCTCAGCAGTCAACCTCGCCCCTTGTGTTAATGAGAAAATAGAGGCCATTTGGGCTGATCTACTTAAATTTATACTTGAAGGAAATGTATACGCACCACAGGCCTCCTCACCTCATTCTGCCTGGTGGGGTGTCCCTCCTCCTTTCTAAGTCCAGCCTCTCTTCTGGGATTCTGTGCACTCCAGACACTGCAGGCCTGCTTCTCTCCTCTGTGTATTCAGCCTCTCCATCTGCCTTCATTCTTTTTCTTCTTTTTTTTTTTTAAGTTTTATTTTTATTTATTTATTTTATTTGTTTATTATTTTTGGCTGCGCTGCGTTGGGTCTTCGTTACAGCGCGCGAGCTTTCTCCAGTTGCGGTGGGCGAGGGCTACTCTTCGTTGCGGTGCGTGGGCTTCTCATCTCTGTTGCTTCTTTTGTTGCGAAGCACGGGCTCTAGGCACGCAGGCTTCAGTAGTTGTGGCACGTGGGCTCAGTAGTTGTGGCTCGCAGGCTCTAGAGCGCAGGCTCAGTAGCTGTGGTGCACGGGTTTAGTTGCTCTGCGGCATGTGGGATCTTCCTGGACCATGGCTCGAACCCATGTCCCCTGCTTTGGCAGGTGGATTCTTGACCACTGCACCACCAGGGAAGCCCTCCTTCATTCTTCTTATAGGAAAGCACAGAAATATCAGGACGTGTTCATTCATAGAGACAAAGTTACTTTCTCGTTTTTGTTTCTTATGTTAACTGCCCCTTATCAGGCTCCTATTCAACAAACCAAGCTTCTCCATTTCCTCAGCTCACATCATTCCTTCAGCCATTGCTCTCTGGCTTCTGACTCCATCATATTGGGGGCCCTAGGGGATGGATGAACTTAATCCCACACGCCGCTCAACCCTCTCTATGGACAATTCACAATTTTTCAACTTTATGTTGGTACTCTGCAAACACACCATCAAGACAAGTCCCCTACCCTCATTTCTACCCATATGCCACCCCTAAACACTTCTCGGGTTAAAAAAAATAAACCTGGAACTATCATTACCCATCACTCCTCAGAAACTATTCTCAATACTATTCTGAATCACCAGTGATTTCTTAACTAAGTGCAAAAGACGTGTTTCAGTCCTTACCTCAGCGGAAGTCTCTACAGCATGTGACACTGTCCTCTTTACATCTCTATTCTCCCACAGCTTTCTGACACTTCAGTCTCCTGGTTCTTGACTTCTTGGGTCACCTCTCATTGGCCCCTTTCCTGCTCTGCTCATTTTCTTCCCATCCTTCAAATATCCTCTTCCTCAAGCCTCTTCCCTTTCCCCTCTGTGTCAAATATTCTTAATCAGAGGGTCCCCTGAAATTATATAGACGTTTGTGTGATTTTTAACATGTGCATTTTTCTGGAGAGACAGTCCAGACCTTTCATCACATTCTCAAAGAGATCAAGAATCCCTCTAAAGGTTAAGTCCTCTGTAACTTGGTATCTCTGGGCAACCTCATCTACTCACATTTTCCTACCAGCCACACTCTGATGATTTCCAAGTCCTTTTGACAGATCTGACACCTCCCAACTTAAAGCATCTCAGTGGTTTTCATCTCCCGTCCTTTGCGTAAGGCATTAGACTCTCTACAGTTGCACCCTGCCTGCCTCTCCAGCCTCCTGTTTTCAAGTTCCCTGATCTCGAGTTTGTGTTTCAGAAATAGTGAACTGATTTTAGTTGTGTGGGAAGAGTGGGACTCCAATGGAGCCCTCTCTAATTATCACTCTGCACCAGGATGTCTCTCCCTACCCTGGGGACCCCTCACCCTTGGTCTGGGAGTTATATTTAATTGTTATTAAAGAAGCTACCTGTATATCCTAGCAGGTAATATGCTGTTCACTATGTCACATCAGCAAACTGAATTTGTGAAGGAAGAGTTATTTTAATTGGAAAGCGATTTCAGACGCTTGATTGAATTGTCTTATACTAATATTCTAAATATTCAAATGGAGAACAACTCAGCTCAGGCCTTATCTCCTCCAGGAAGCCTTCTCAGACACCCTCCTCCCTTCCAGCTTGGATGAGGTGCCCTTATGTGCGCTCTTTGGCCCTTACAGTTTTTTCTTCATTGTACCTACCACACTGAGTTGTAATTCTGCTTCTGTATTTGCCACTCCCAGTTGAGAACAGAGATGTGTCTTCTCCATCTTTGTGCCTCCAGCACTTAACACAATATCTACAACAGAGTAGGTTCTCAGTAAATGTTAAATGAGCTGAACTTAAATGAAAAATAATGGTCCTTCCCTGCAAAGACTTCTTCAGATGGGGTTTCTTTTTTTTTTTTTTTTTATAAATTTATTTATTTATTTATATTTATTTTTGGCTGTGTTGGGTCTTCGTTTCTGTGCGAGGGCTTTCTCCAGTTGCGGAGAGCGGGGGCCACTCTTCATCGCGGTGTGCGGGCCTCTCACAGTCAAGGCCTCTCTGTTTGCGGAGCGCAGGCTCAGTAGTTGTGGCTCACGGGCTTAGTCGCTCCCCGGCATGTGGGATCTTCCCAGACCAGGGCTCGAACCCGTGTCCCCTGCATTGGCAGGCAGATTCTTAACCGCTGCGCCACCAGGGAAGCCCCAGATGGGGTTTCTTGCCTGTCCCCTGGATGTGTCCTACTCTGGCCCACTGTCCACATTGCTCCTAAGAAATGTAATTCTATGAAAACAAACCTCATGATACCTAAGCCAGAAATCATAAAAGAAAAGACATACAGATTTGACTGTTAGCCTTCCATACTAAAGACATATTTATGCCAAAGTAAATTCTTATGGAGCAAAGTTTTACATATTAAAAAAAAATTAAACCTCAAAAATATACAAAGAAAACAGTGTAAACATTTTTTTTAAAATGTGGAGTGAGTAGAGAAGGCCCTTCTAACCATGACCCCAAACCATAAGCCATGAAGGGTGACTGATAAATTTGCCTACATAAAAATGTCCAGCTTCTGAGTGTCAAAAAATAAAGCCATAAACAAAGAGCCATAAACAAAGTCCAAAGAACTTAATTTTGATCTGGTAATCTTATACTTACCTTTAAAAATTATTTAAAAGAACTTTTAGATGAAGATTCTCTGTAACGTTTCTGAATTTTGAGGACTCAGAAAAAGAGATATTTATGTTAGACCCAGATCCTTTTATCCATATTTCCTTCACCACTGCTGGTAATCAATATTATCCTATCAGCACCCATGTCAAAATTAACATAACACTGTTGATGGATAATATAAAAATAAGATAGCTATTTTCTCTCACATTTACTTTTAAAGTCTTATCCTTAATTATGTGCTGAATATCTTGTAACAGAACATTGCATCCTGTGGAAACTGAGAAATCTTTTACCATGTTCTCACTTCTTCAAAAGGAAAATTCGTCCTAATTTAAATAAATATGACTTTGTATTTTTAATTAATTATCGAAATGTGTCTTAATCCATTTGAGCCACTATAACCAAATACCAGAGACTGGGTAGCTTATAAACAACAGAAACTTATTTCTCACAGTTCTGGAAGGCTAGAAGTTCAAAATCAAGGTGCCAGCAGATTTGGTGTCTGGTGAGAACCCACTTTCTGGTTCACAGATGGTGCCTTCTCACCGTATCCACACATGGTAAGAGGGATGGGCAAGGGAACTCTCTGGGGTTTCTTTTATAAGGGTACTGATCCGATTCATGAGGGCTCCAGCCTCATGACATAACCACCTCCCAGAGGCCCCTTCCTCCTAATACCATCACCTTGGGGGATAGGATTTCAACATATGAATTTGTGGGGGGACACAGATATTTAGTGCAAAGCCATGACCTTTGAGGAATATAGGCTAAGGATATAAAACTACTATTTTTTAACCGATATTTTATGTTGAATTACAATATTTGGTTATAAAAATCTCAAAAATGATATTGTTTCCCAAAACTATGCTTCTATTTACATTATAGGACAGGTGCATATGTAGACAGAGAAAAGTTGAGACTTTGTTTTCCAAATCTATATTCAATCTATAATCAGGTAATTCAATTTCTGTGATTAATCTGTAATTGTCACATTTATAAAGAAACTCCTGGTTAAGAGAAACTTTTAAAAAGAGACTGTTTGGTGCTGCATTTAGTCTCAATGTTTGTTTGTTTGTTTGTTTGTTTATTGAAAATTTTACTTTCTTCATTTCAATGTTCATTCATTTTATTTTTTTTAATATTTATTTATTTGGTTCCGCTCGGTCTTAATTGCAGCAGGTGGGCTCCTTAGTTGCAGCATGCAAACTCTTAGTTGCAGCATGCATGTGGGATCTAGTTCCCTGACTAGGGATCGAACCCAGGCCCCCTGCATTGGGAGCGTGGAGACTTATCCACTATGTCACCAGGGAAGTCTCAAGGTTCATTCATTTAAATCACCTATAATATTTGGAAAATTTTTTCACCTTAGGAAAGTGCAGTTTAGGGTTTCATTGAATTATACCTAAGCTCTAAAATATTTCTGTTACACAAAATTGAATGAATTACAATTGAATAAATAAGATTACATAGACAAAAGTGAAGATTTTCCTTTCACATTTAAATTACATTTGTTTTACACGTAAGACTGCCTGAAAACAAGCTGGAAGAGACTATTAATGACAGTGACAGTGACAGTTTATTGCATTTTTCAGCATCTTTTTTTTTCTCATGTTAAATAGTTGGGAGTACTAAGTTCAACTTTTCTGCTTACTTTCAAAAAGATGGATTAGCGTAAAACCTGAATGGCTGACACTACTACCATGACCATTAAATTGTTCATGGATCAGAACTCAACTCTATCAAAGTTGTTTCCTTGTAAATTTTGATCATGAGCTTTAAATGCTCTAAGCAGAATGTGGATATGACTACATTTGCCTAACCCTGATTTGATGCTGAAGATGGTTCCAGGATGTCTTTTGGTTTCATATCCAATTCATCTGTGCCTATAATATATTTCCTCCTGTGCTTGGTCCTGTTCCCCCATATTATCCAGGATTAATTCAGAGGAAGTCACCTTTCAGAAATGGTGCTGAATGTATAGTCACCAACCTTAGTGTCCACCATGTGTACTCTACCTGATTTTCTCTGTTCAAAAACTGAGGTTTTCATTCCTGGAGAGTCATGATGAAAATCAATATCTTTTCCTGCTTTATCTGAAACGTGGTAGCTGATCTCCACTGAGGTGAAAGTCACTGTACAGAAGAGCTGAGGCTAGCTCAGGAGCAGGCTGGCTCTTGTCACCCATCCTGTTGGAAGAGGTGGACTCATTCAAGTTGGCAGAGAACCTCCAGATAGCGGTGTCAATCGTCCTCAGAGCTGGGAGCATGGTCGGAGAACGGGAGAGATCCAGGTTGGGCTGCAATCACTTTCTGAACACTTGTGGGCCTCTGTGTCCTCAGTACCCTCTTCCTCCTAGTGTTTTATTTTGAAAATTTTCAGTCCTACAAAAAGTTGAGAGAATAATAAAATTAACTTCTGTGTATCCTTTACTTAGCAGTTGATAACATTTTGCTTAGCAATATTCTTTATTTTTTTATTTTTTTAAATTAATTAATTAATTTATTTTTGGCTGTATGGGTCTTCATTGCAGCCCGCAGGCTTTCTCTAGTTGCATGGAGCGGGGGCTACTCTTTGTTGCGGTGTGCGGGCTTTTCATTGAGGTAGCTTCTCTTGTTGCAGAGCACGGGCTTCAGTAGTTGGGACATGCAGGTTCAGGAGTTGTGGCTCGTGGGCTCTAGAGTGCAGGCTCAGTAGTTGTGGCACACGGCCTTAGTTGCTCCACGGCATGTGGGATCTTCCCGGACCAGGACTCGAACCCCTGTTCCTTGCATTGGCAGGCGGATTCTTAACCACTGCGCCACCAGGGAAGTCCCACAATATTCTTTAACTAAACTCCTTCTCTGCTACATCAGGCAGTGTCTGTCCTAGTGATCAGGGACTTTGGCTGACAGACTATGAACAGGAAATTCACAGGAGAAAAACAAATAACAAGTAAACATATAAAACATCTTAAACATTTCCTCCTTGAGAAAATAATTTCCCCAGATGAGCCCAGTGCCCAGCACCTAGCAAGGTGACAGTAAAGGTTTGTAGAACCTGAATGATTGCTGTGAACACTGAGGCCTGATGGATAGGTTGGGGCCAGGCTAAGAAGAAAGAAGCCAAAGCTTTGCGGCACCTTTGTCCTGGGGACTAGAGGGCTCCTCTTCTTACTCTCCTTCCCTGTTCAGCACTGGCAACGGCAGGTAGAGCAGGAGTGGTTTGGCCCACTGGGTGCATGCTGTCGGAGAAATAGTCCAGAAATGGCAGGGCCAGCTGGGCCCACATCACTGGGGATGACCCAGCTCAGTCGGGGCAGTGGTAGGAGGGGGAGGACCAAGGCTCCTGACCAAGCCAGGCTACAGCAAAACTCCTCCCCCCTCAGCTGTTGAGCTGATGATAGCCCTCCCTCACACGAGAGTACCCAAAATGCGCTGTGTGGCCAGATCTGGTTAACCGACAGGTAAAGACAACATTGAAAAGGCAAATATTTACACTGAGCTAGGCTCCTGGCAACCAAGGCCCAAAACTGTATGATTCTGGAGCAGTACGAATGGGGTTTGTTTCTTTTTTTTCATGCTGCTGTTATACATTACCACAAACCTGATGGCTTAAAACAACACACTTTATCATCCTACAGTTCTGTAAGTCAGAGGTCCAACACAAGTCTCCTGGGCTTAACATTAAGGCAGGGCTGCTTTCCTTTCTGCAGACTATGGGACATTCCATGTCCTTACCTTTCCCACCTTCTAGAAGTTGCCTACATTCCTTGACTCATGGTCCCTTCTTCATCTGCAAAACCAGCATGCTGCATCTCTCTGATCATACTTCTGTAGTCACATCTCCCTCTGACCACAGTCAGGAAAGTTCTCTGCAGTTTTTTTTTTTTGCCACTCAGCGAGGCATGCAGGATCCTAGTTCCCCGACCATGGATCAAACTGGTGCCCCCTGCAGTGGAAGCTCAGAGTTCTAACCACTGGACCATCAGGGAAGTCACAAAGTTCTCTGCTGTTAAGTCCTATGTGGTTATACTGGGCTGACCCCAATCATCTCTGATAATCTCCCCATCTCAAGGTCCCTAACCTTAACCACACCTGCAAAGCCCTTTATGCCATGTAAGGTAACATATTCACAGGCTCCAGGAATTAGGCTATGAACATCTTCTTTTGGGGGGAGGGAGGGAGGCATTAGTCTCCCTACCACAAGGTATGGTAAGGAGAAAAGTATAATATTGTTAATGATAAGTAGGCAGCCCTGTACATAACGACATGGATAGTATCGATGATATATTATGAAACGGAAATAAGCAAGTTCAGTAAGTATTTATAGAATGATCCAAATTTTGCGGACTCTCCCTTGCCCCCAATAAATGCTGAATGAATCCTCTCTGAGCCGCACCCCACCGTTCATAGACTGGCTTCGTCGGGGAGATGGTGGAGCCCACCTCACCCACTCAACCCTCAAGGCACTGGTTTCTTCACAGTCCTCTTTTAGGAGAAGAGTTTAGAAAGGTCCAAGACACCAGAGAGTAGAGAGGAAAGGATCTGATGCAGGTTCAACATAGCAGGGGACAGCCAGAAAGGACCACACACTGTAATTGGCCAGAGGCAAGTGTCAGCCAAGCAATGTGGAAAGTGAGAAGGTGAGGCTTACAGGAATTTGCCAAAAAGGAAAAAGGGCATTTGAAGGAGAGTCTTCATTTTTAATAGTACTGAATAGAATCCAAGGCAGGATAGAAAGTCCAAGCAGGAATTCTGGAGTTTTAACTAGGTTCTGAGATGCAGACCCAAGGACCTATGAGAGGAAAACACCCATGAAAGGAGGCTGTGCCAGTAACTTAGTCACTGGGCGTAGCATTCCCCAGGGACGGTGCCCAATCCTTGGCTCCTGGGATTGTCCTGTTGTCCCCACAGTGTCAGGGGGTCTTGGCTTCAGCATTTCCCTAACCCTCTCTCCATCCAAGCTGAGGAACGATGCTACCTCTAACCCCCTTCATGCTTTTAGTGGGCACTGAGTTCTTAACACATAATAATAGCAGTCTCTGTAGTTATAATTTTAAAATTCCTCACCTTCCAAACTATATACAATATATATCCACGAAGGGATAGGCACCAAAGCTTAACAGTGTTTCCAGAGGAGAGGACAGTCAGATGGGAAGAGACACAGGAGGGCAACTTTCACTTTCACTCAGTAGACCTCTGACTGTATTTTTGCAACAGACATACATTCATGTATCAGAAATGTAATTAAAAATAAAAAGTGCTGAAACACTGTGGTTACTACTGTTTATAGTTCTGTACTGCTTGATTTATTTTATACCAAGTCTGTGCAGTTTTCCCAATAAAATCACCCTGGCAATTGGAAGAGCGTGGTGGTTACACACAAGCCTGTGAGGCAGAGATTCCTCACCAACGAGATACTTCACCTGTCTCAACTTTAGGCTTCCCACATACTCTCTCTCAATTAGTGAAAACAGTACTTGCCTTCCTGGGATCTTGTGAGGTTTTTCCCCTCCTTTGTATAGCGTCTGACTTTGTAACTATCAGGAAACAAAACAGCTCCCCTCTGTGTCCCATTTGCTTTGGGTCTGTTGCCTGTTATGTAACAGCACAAATCTGAGAATTCAGTCGGCATGAGCACCTTAGGTGGCTGCTAATAAATTAATTATTGGGCTGATTTGAACTCTAGATTGGATTCTCCTGGTTGGCAGTCTGGCATCTTCTGATTTATCCTTACAGTATTTCCATTTGCCACAAAGCCTGCACTCAACTGACATTGGCTGTATTCAGTGGAATTTAACATAGAAGACTGAGGATTGCCAGCTCCAAAACAGATCTAACCAGGACTGACATTTTTGTTAATTCTATTTTTCTAATTGAAGTATAGTGGATTTACAGCACTGTGCCAATCTCTGCTGCACAGCAAAGTGACTCAGTTATACACATAGAGACATGCTTTCAGGATGGACTTCTGAGCAGGCAACCACCTTCAGACTCATTAAATTAAACCATTTAACAATAGTTCTCTCTGGGTTGGAGGGTCACTGTGGTTTTAATTTTCCTCTGTATAGTTTTTCTAATTTTTAATTTATTTTTAGTTTTTAAAAATTTTTATTGATTTATTTATTTTGGTCACGCTGCACAGCTTGTGGGATCTTAGTTCCCCAACCAGGGATCAAACCCTGGGGCCCCTGCAGTGGAAGCTTGGAGTCCTAACCACTGGACCATCAGGGAATTCCCTATAGTTTTTTGATTGTTCCAGTTTTCTATCACATGCATATATTATTTTTGTGGGCAGACAAAAACAAATGTGAGTTAAATAAAAACTACCATACATTGTGTTACTTGTTCCTGCTTCTCTGCACCTTCTCATATGCTTTTTTTTTAAATACATGGCTTTAAATTTATTTATTTATTTATTTATTTAGGCTGTGGTGGGTCTTCCTTTCTGTGCGAGGGCATTCTCCAGTTGCAGTGAGCGGGGGCCACTCTTCATCGTGGTGCACAGGCCTCTCCCGTTGCGGAGCACAGGCTCCAGACGCGCAGGCTCACCAGTTGTGGCTCACGGGCTTAGCCGCTCTGAGGCATGTGGGATCTTCACGGACCGGGGCACGAACCCGTGTCCCCTGCATTGGCAGGCGGACTCTTAACCACTGCGCCACCAGGGAAGCCCCCTCATATACTTTTAATCCTTGCCCTGATCCAAGCCACCCAATGAACCGTTTCCCGTGAACCCCTTCTCAGAAGTGGTTGTCAAGTGGACGTTATAAGCCCTTTCGAATCACATGGACCAGCATTGGAATCATAGCTCAGAGCTAACGTGGACAAGCATCTTAATTCTCTGAAACTGTCTCTTTATCTGTAAAAGAAAGTAAGACCTACCTTCTGGATTGTTGAGTAGTTTGGGGCAGCGGCTTCACAAACTTTAATGTGTATACGAATCACCTGGGATGTTGTTAAAATGCAGGCTAGGATGGGCCCGAGTGTCTCCATTTCTAAGAGCTCCTAGGTGTTGCTGATGTTGTGATGCATGTACCACACTTTGATTAGTGACATAACATTTGAAAGAGCCCAGGCACAAATGTCCTACATGTGCTTGTTGTTCTCCTTCCCGGGGGCCTGGATTTTCTGGCCGTTTGATGAGTTCACCTCAGAAAAGTGCTGACTGAGATCCACTGAGGTGCAACCCAACTCATTTGAGCTTTAACTTATTCCTATTTTCTCCCCACTTCAATATCCTTCTTTTTCTTTCTGTTCAAGGACGTCATTCTTCCTTGGCCTAACAAAGATACAGGAACCTGTGCTTTTAGGTTTTTTTGTTTTTTTGATTTGTTTTTGGCCGCACCACGCGGCCTGTAGAACTTCCCTGCCCAGGGATTGAACCCATGCCCACTGCACTGGAAGCGCGGAGTCTTATTAGGTTATTTCTTTTTAAAAGGAGCTTTACTGAGGTATAATTGACGTATGATAAATTACACTTAAAGTATACACTTTAATAAGTTCTACTACATGTACACACTTGAGAAACCATCATCATACTCAAGATAATGGATCAAGTGTCCTTAGCCTCCTGATGCTCCCTCCACCCTCTGGAAACCAACCATCTGCTTCTGTTACATAGATTAGTCTGCTTTTTCTAGAGTTTTAAATAAAAAGAATCATACAGCACGTACTCTTTATTGTCTTGCTTTTTTCCTTCAGCCTCATTATTTCATCCATTAATCTGTGTACCAATAGTTCATGCCTTGTTTATTGCTGATAGTATTCCATTGTATGCCTGTTGATGGAAGTTTGGTTTGTTTCCAATTTCTGGCTGTTACCAATAAAGCTGCTTTGAACAGTTTTGTACAAGTCCTCATCATGAAAATACACTTTCATTTTCTCTTGGGTAAATACCTAGAGTGGAGTGGTTGGGTCATATGGCCAGCATATGTTTAACTTTTTTAAAAACTGTGAAATTGTTTTCCAAAGTAGTTGTACCATTTTCCATTCCCAGCAAGAGTGTATGAAGTCCCAGTTCTTCCACATTCAGAAAATATCCCTGGGGCTCTCTCTGTGCATATCTCCTTTCATTAGGTCTGCGGAGAGTATCCTACTTTTTTTAGTTTAGACACAACCACCACAGTAGGGATAGTTGAAATGTCTAAAAACATGTAAAAGAAATCCAGATGACATTTGTTGTGCTCTTTGGGGAAGCACCACCCAACTCCCTTCAACCGCAAACTAGGGTGATTTCCAAGATCTCTGCCCCTCCCCGCCCCCATGGTTCACTCCCTCTTCTGAGTGTTCCACTCAGAATAGATCCCTGGACTCAGCCACCAGGTGATGTCAGCATCTTTTTATGGTATCTCTGGAGTGGAGGTTTCCTTAAGGAGTCTAACACTGACACGGTCTTAGAGTCAGTAGGCCTAACTTCTTTGGCTGGGCCCACAGCAGATGCAAGCCAAATTCTCAGTCCTCTTATC